>NC_090648.1:281639731-281804731 GCF_040937935.1 Hyperolius riggenbachi | reverse complement strand
GTATTTATATATTTCTTATGGAGTCTGGGGACCTCCAGCGCTGCGTGCATGCTTTGCATAGAATTGCATAAAAAAAATTGGTTTGTGCTGCTTACCCCTTGGTAATTTATTTATAACTTTCCCCTGTGAGCCTGCATGACCACGCCCACCTCTAGCACAGTTAAGCATATAAATGAGCGGTGCTCATAGTTCGGTTAGTAGCTAGTAGAAGGTGAGGTGTTTTTAATTTCATTTCTGCCATTTAGTTGACCCTTGGGCTTTTGGTATGGTTCCCACTAGAACGCTGATTAAAACTAGCATTTTTGCCTGGTTAGAGTAGGACTCACCAGATTGGGGACACTTTGGCGCAGTTGGTGAGCTTAAGCGCGTTAAAGCGTAACCAAGAGCCCCTGTCACTGTTTTCCTGTAGTGTGCTGCAGCCCCTCTGTATTTATATATTTCTTATGGAGTCTGGGGACCTCCAGCGCTGCGTGCATGCTTTGCATAGAATTGCATAAAAAAAATTGGTTTGTGCTGCTTACCCCTTGGTAATTTATTTATAACTTTCCCCTGTGAGCCTGCATGACCACGCCCACCTCTAGCACAGTTAAGCATATAAATGAGCGGTGCTCATAGTTCGGTTAGTAGCTAGTAGAAGGTGAGGTGTTTTTAATTTCATTTCTGCCATTTAGTTGACCCTTGGGCTTTTGGTATGGTTCCCACTAGAACGCTGATTAAAACTAGCATTTTTGCCTGGTTAGAGTAGGACTCACCAGATTGGGGACACTTTGGCGCAGTTGGTGAGCTTAAGCGCGTTAAAGCGTAACCAAGAGCCCCTGTCACTGTTTTCCTGTAGTGTGCTGCAGCCCCTCTGTATTTATATATTTCTTATGGAGTCTGGGGACCTCCAGCGCTGCGTGCATGCTTTGCATAGAATTGCATAAAAAAAATTGGTTTGTGCTGCTTACCCCTTGGTAATTTATTTATAACTTTCCCCTGTGAGCCTGCATGACCACGCCCACCTCTAGCACAGTTAAGCATATAAATGAGCGGTGCTCATAGTTCGGTTAGTAGCTAGTAGAAGGTGAGGTGTTTTTAATTTCATTTCTGCCATTTAGTTGACCCTTGGGCTTTTGGTATGGTTCCCACTAGAACGCTGATTAAAACTAGCATTTTTGCCTGGTTAGAGTAGGACTCACCAGATTGGGGACACTTTGGCGCAGTTGGTGAGCTTAAGCGCGTTAAAGCGTAACCAAGAGCCCCTGTCACTGTTTTCCTGTAGTGTGCTGCAGCCCCTCTGTATTTATATATATATATATATATATATATATATATATATATATATATATATATATATATATATATATATATATATATATATATATTTTGCAAAAGTATTCGGCCCCCTTGAAGTTTTCCACATTTTGTCACTTTACTGCCACAAACATGCATCAATTTTATTGGAATTCCACGTGAAAGACCGATACAAAGTGTAAAAATCGTACATCATTCAAAACATTTTTTACAAATAACTGCAAAGTGAGGTGTGCGTAATTATTCGGCCCCCTGAGTCAATACTTTGTAGAACCCCCTTTTGCTGCAATTACAGCTGCCAGTCTTTTAGGGTATGTCTCTACCCGCTTTGCACATCTAGAGACTAAAATCCTTGCCCATTCTTCTTTGCAAAACAGCTCCAGCTCAGTCAGATTAGATGGACAGCGTTTGTGAACAGCAGTTTTCAGATCTTACCACAGATTCTCAATTGGATTTAGATCTGGACTTTGACTGGGCCATTCTAACACCTAGATATGTTTTGTTTTAAACCATTCCATTGTTGCCCTGGCTTTATGTTTAGGGTCATTGTCCTGCTGGAAGGTGAACATCCGCCCCAGTCTCAAGTCTTTTGCAGTCTCCAAGAGATTTTCTTCCAAGTTTGCCCTGTATTTGGCTCCATCCATCTTCCCATCAACTCTTACCAGCTTCCCTGTCCCTGCTGAAGAGATGCTGAAGAGACCATCCCCACTGTCAAATATGGTGGTGGCAGCATCATGCTCGGGGGGAGCATGATGCTGCCACCACCATATTTGACAGTGGGGATGGTGTGTTCTGAGTGATGTGCAGTGTTAGTTTTCTGCCACACATAGCGTGTTTTTTATTTTGGCCAAAAAGTTCCATTTTGGTCTCATCTGACCAGAGCACCTTCTTCCACATGGTTGCTGTGTCCCCCACATGCCTTGTGGCAAACTGCAAACGGGACTTCTTATGCTTTCTGTTAACAATGCCTTTCTTCTTGCCACTCTTCAATAAAGGCCAACTTTGTACAGTGCATGACTAATAGTTGTCCTATGGACAGAGTCTTCCACCTTAGCTATAGATCTCTGCAGCTCGTCCAGAGTCACCATGGGCCTCTTGGCTGCATTTCTGATCAGCGCTCTCCTTGTTCGGCCTGTGAGTTTAGGTGGACGCCTGGACGGCCTTGACTTGGTAGGTTTACAGTTGTGCCATACTCCTTCCATTTTTGAATGATCGCTTGAACAGTGCTCCGTGGGATGTTCAAGGCTTTGGAAATCTTTTTCTAGCCTAAGCCTGCTTTAAATTTCTCAATAACTTGATCCCTGACCTGTCTGGTGTGTTCTTTGGACTTCACGGTGTTGTTGCTCTCAATATTCTCTTAGACAACCTCTGAGGCCGTCACAGAGCAGCTGTATTTGTACTGACATTAGATTACACACAGGTGCACTCTATTTAGTCATTAGCACTCATCAGGCAATGTCTATAGGCAACTGACTGCACTCAGATCAAAGGGGGCCGAATAATTATGCACACACCACTTTGCAGTTATTTATTTGTAAAAAATGTTTGGAATCATGTATGACTTTCGTTCCACTTCTCATGTGTACACCACTTTGTGTTGGTCTTTCATGCGGAATTCCAATAAAATGGATTCATGTTTGTGGCAGTAATATGACAAAATGTGGAAAACTTCAAGGGGGCCGAATACTTTTGCAACCCACTGTATATACACACGTACGCACGCACGCACGCACGCACGCACACACACACACACACACACACACACATGTATATACACACACACACACACGCACACATATGTATATACACACGCACACGCACACGCACACACACACACATATGTATATACACATACATATACGTATATGTATGTGTGTGTATATGTATATGTGTGTATGTGTATATTATTATTTTTTTCTATCTATTCTATTTGTCCATTGATCCTATTTATATATTGTTCTTATCTATAGATCCTAACTATGTATTGATTAATCTGATCTAAATACAATAAAAATGATGAGAAGGCTGCTGGAATCTGGCAGTGAGTGGCTGCTGCTCAAAGATTCAGAAATGCTGTCAGACTTTAGCTCTGAGTTTGCAGCATTACGTTGCTGCATCTGTCATAAGCAGTGACCATGACTCTGAGGGAGGGCGTGGTGGTGGTAGTGAAGGTGCTTGGACAACAGGGCTGCCCTAAAAATTACAAATGAATAGCCTGGGAATAATGGCCCATTACATGCTCACGAAATTAAGGAAATATGCCGCATGTTACGTTATTTTAACCTTGGCATACTTAAAGCGGATCCGAGATGAAAAACGAGCTATAACAAGTAACTTGTCTATATATCTTATTTAAAGTTTAGATAGTTTGTCTGTCATGGCACTTGCAGGCAGGTGACACAGGAGAGAGTAAAATACCAGTAAGATGAAAGTATTCTGTAATCTTGAGCTATATTAAATACACATCTTTTAGTTGATTGCATATTCAATATTGTGCTTATGATAACGGTAGGGCTTGGCAAATAGAACGGTTTAAAACAAATATGTATTGCTGTGGTATATTGCTAGAACTGAAATATGTGCACTGATTGTTTGGTCCTCTGTATGGATTGGTTAGTGGGGTCCTGCATAAGGTAACAAATGGTTTAGAAGATGCTACTCAGATACCTGTGGATTTCATTTTCTAAGTGTTGAGGGGTCACCATGCCTCCACTGCTGAGAATGTGAAATTGATGTTTACAGGGAGGGAAAAGTCTGGTGAGGCAGATCAGAAATGGTGACACCCATGGATCACACCACTTTCTTCAGACATTTATCTAATATATCTGGTTCATGTTCCTAGGGTGGGACACCTACCAACGTTCAAGTCTCCTGTCTTAACAGCCTGTGAAGAAATGTGTTGCTTCATATAAAAATGTACTGCTTTGTTTAGGGCTTCTTACATTTAGTTTGTTATTAATAGTCCTAGTAATATACCATCATTCACAGAATATTCATTCAAATCTGATATACATACATATGTCTGGATACTAGGCACTTTAAGGGAGGTAAGGTGACATTTTATGTGATATCTGTTTCTGCACTAGTAATCCTGGCCATGATTAAAGGTGGTCAGGGTCTTTGGAAGGTCTACATGTAAAAAGAGTTCCTGGGTAATTGTGATGCCGGATAAAAAAAAATGTAAAAAAAATTGACGATCGCTATAAAATCGGTAATTGTACAGATATTTTACTATGACCTATCCTATCACTAACACACCTCTACCTTTGCCTCACACTACCATTCCACCGACTCCTAACACAGATTTCGCCATTATCCACAAATTGGTTACTCTGTAGCAGGACTTCATATGGTCCTTAGTGATCCCACCACTGTCTGGAGTTTAGCCAAACACCAGGGCCCAAATTACCAGCTCCACTTTTTGTGCCATAAGCTGGAGTTCAGCTATTCTGGTGCGCCTAGTGCCAAATTACTCAGTGGGTGCCTCCATAGCCGCAATTTACATTGTAGTTGGGGGTGATCGGAACAGACAAATTCTGATTTCGTTTGTAATTCGGTGTTCCGCAAATACAGAATTTGGTGTTCCGATTTTCATGTTCTGAAGGTATTTTCTATTGAAGTCAATGGCACCGATTTCCACAGTTAAAGAGACTCTGAAGTCTCTTAAAAATCCTTTTTTTATCCCAAAATATTGTTTAACATATTAGCCCTAACTAAACTGCCGCATCCCCGCCGCTGTACACTATCTAAATCCCCCCTAACTCGCCGGGGGGCAATCCGGGCAGCGCTTCCGTGAGAGGCAGAGCTATGAGCCTCAGCTCTGCCTCTCAGGGCTTCTGTCAGCCTGGATTGCCGTCTCTCCCCCGCCCCTCTGTCTTCCTTCACTGAGAGGGGCGGGGGAGAGGCGGAGATACGCACTGATAGACGCGCATGGAGGCAGAGCTGCAGCTGAAAGCTCTGCCTCTCACGGAAGCAGCAAAATCCACGACCAAGAAAGTCGTTGATTTTGCAGGGGAAAGGGAGGGCGAGTTTGGGGGGATTTAGATAACGTACAGCGGCGGGGATGCAGCGGTTTAGTTAGGGCTAATATATTAAACAATATTATGGGATTAAAAAAAGGATTTTTAACAGACTTCAGTGTCTCTTTAAAGCGGTATAAAACTCTGACATAATATTCAACAAAAACATGTTTTCCTACTTTTTATATCCCATACAGTTATCATATTTGCTTTTGTGCATAAGTATTATTCATTTACAAATTATAGGTTCCCAAAGTACAATTTTTTTTTTTTTTGCTCTGAAAGCTGACATTTCATTTTATTCATAACTGGTGTATTCATATCCTAATGTACCCAGAAATGCTTTCTGAGTATCTGTCTGTGTTCTGGAGGGTCTGAATTGCCAGATAATGCTTACATTCCTCACTTGATACAATTAAGTAAACACAAGATAATGTTATCTCCAGTTCGGATGCATCCAGCTTTCCCTGCAGAGAGCTTGTAAGTCATGTGTTTAACTAGTTGAATGCTGTTCTAGCAAAAAAAAAATGCTGGTAGTATAGAATATGCTGTAAATAATTTTTTAGGGCAAAGAAGAAATGTTGGGTTTCATACCACTTTAATAGCAAAGCCTTTTGCACATGCTATCATCGCCAAATTTACCACATATGTTAGGTAGATAAGTAGGAACATGGGGGAAAAAAGACAGGGTTGTTTTTGAGAAAACTGTACTGCATACCAAGTTCTGAGTTTTGTGTGCACATTGTAAACATTTCATGAAAGAGGACTGCATGGGGTTCCCCCTCCCAAGCCTCTTTATCTCCATGCAGGCTGAGTTAGCCAGAACGCAAAGCCTGGACCACATGGGGCTCCGCACCCTGAGCTATACCGACCTGCATGGTCCATGGTATGGGGGGGGGCCTCTGGAAAAGAGGGGCAGCCAAGCCTCCCCCTCTTCCCCAGAGCCCTTGTCCAATCTATGGACAAGGAGCTCTTCCCCGCATACCTATGAATCTGCCCCCGGGAGATTTGGGTGCAGGATAAAGCCCATATACAGCTTACCCTGCTCCTGCACAAGTCCCGGCAGCGTTAAATACTATTCCGCCTCTAGGCTGCCATGGATAGTGGTGGAGTGATGTAATTCGGCTTCCAGCTATTGCTGACGGCCGAATTGCAGTGTTTTAAAAGTAATTGAGTTCCATGTTTTGACGGCGCCCAAGTTACTCAGTGAGCGCAGCTATAGCTGTAATTCCTATTCAAGCCTATGGTTGTGCCGGATGCACCCAAATCTGTGCTCACTCTTCCTCGCCTCCACTTCATCTTGCAAGTGAATAATTGTATATGTATAAAACTTTATTAGTTTGATCTACATCTGCAATTGGATATGATGTTTCCATCTATGCATGTGAGTTTTTTTTACATCCGGTCTGGAAGACATCTAAGAGAGAGAGACAATTTTCAGTTTACATAGGGGTGACCTGGACTGTATATTTTTTTTTTTTTAAGTGTCTGCTATTTAAGTGGCAAATGTCCGCTGCCCTTCCCTTTTGTCATATCAAAACACAGTGAATTGTGTAGATAAAACGCACACAAAAACACACTACCAGAAGCAGTTATGGCAAGCTCAATGCTTGCTTTAAAAAGGGGTTGGATTCTTTGAAGGGCAACCACAGCTATGACTGCTAGATGTAAGGGGCGGGGCGGGGGGGGGGTGACAAATCATTTGTGAGGTTGAACTTGGACGCCTGCATTTTTTTCATCATAGAGAACTGTGTAACTTGCACCAGCATTAGGTTTCTGACTGAGGAAAATGTGAAAATCTAAAGTGTGCACATAGCTTTAGTTATAACTTCTTCTAATAAATAGGGGGCATTTATGTTACAAAAGCTGTTAGTTTTCATACTATTGCACATCAAAAAATGTGTTTGTATGCGCACACGCGCACACACAACCACACACACACAACCACACACACACAACCACACACACACAACCACACACACACAACCACACACACACACCACACACACACACACACTCACACACACACTCACACACACACACACACACACACACACACACACACACACACACACACACACACACACACACACACACACACACACACACACACACACACACACACACACACACACACACACACACACACACACACTTACAGCAGAAGCTCCTCTGCTCTGTTTGATCTGAAAAAAGTAATAATGCAAACCGATAATTTTGTTCTGGTACATGGCTATCCTGGCTATTAGCTTCAGAGTGGAACTTTGAGTTATGAGCCCTTCCGGTGTCTGATTAACATGAGAAAAAAGCATGCAGCTAATCTTGGCAGATCTGACAATGTCAAACAACTGTTTTGCTGCTTGTTCAGGGTCTATGGCTACAAGTATTGGAGGCAGAGGATCAATAGGATAGCTAGGAAACTAGTATTACTTAAAAAGAAATAAATATGACAGCCCCCATATCCCACTTGCTTCAGATTCCTTTAATTTTCTCTCTTCACAGAAAGCAGAATTTTGGTGGGCAGAACCAGACATTTGCAGAAGGATATTCCGATTCAGAGACTAATGATTACTTGACATCTGATTATCTGTCAGTAGCCTGTACACATCAGAGAAGTCCTGTACAAAGTTCCTATAACATATATAATATGTTTGGGCAACCTTTGTTAATTGCCATGATTTTCCTGTATAAATTGTTGGTTGTTACGATATATATATATATATATATATATATATATATATATATATATATATATATATATATATATATATATATATATATATATATATATATATATATATATATATATATATATATATATATATATATATACGAAGCGAGGAGTTGCAGCACACGGCTCTTTATTGAGCAAAACAATATAATACAGGCAGACGTTTCGGTTGTCCACAACCTTTCTCAATGCCAATCAAACTGATGCAGTACATTCAAATTTATACCTGCCCACACAGGAAGTGACATAGGAAGTAACCACCCCTCACGGTGGTTCAGGAAATAAACAGAGAGATCTATCAGAATACATCATTATATAATAAACAATAATAAGTGTTGATCCACACTTATCTGGTAACTTTTAGTCCATGATTCAATTTCATTCAACTGTACATAGTTCGTGTCAATGTCATCCAATCCATATCAGATGTATCAAGTGAACCTAGAAGAAAAGGGCAACATTATAAATATAGGTGTAGGTCGAAGTCCCTATTTAATCCATATGGGTGTAGGGATCTTAATTTATGGATCCACATGACCTCCCTCCTTTTTAGAAGCAGAACCCGATCACCCCCCCTCCTGGGTTTTGGTATGTGATCAATAATCGTAAATTTGAGGTCCACATCTCTGTGGCCCATGGACCTCCAATGTCTCGCTACAGGAAGATCAGAGGTTCCCCCCCTGACAGAGCTCCGATGTTGGCAGATGCGATCACGCACCTTCTGTGTAGTCTCTCCTACATAACAAAGCCCGCATGGGCAAGTAAGCATGTATACCACATAGGAGCTCTGGCAGGTGAGGAAATGTCTGATCTGGAAGTTGTCTCCAAAAGTAGATCCCTTAATCATATATTGGCACTCGCTACATGAGAGGCAAGGGAAAGATCCTTTCCGCCTTGGACCCAAGAAACCTGTGGTCTCAGATATTTTCGGGGGAATATCCGCCCTTACCAGTCTGCTGCCCACAGTGTCATTCCGTCTGTAGGCAGGTATTGGCGGTGAACAAAATTCGGGTACCTCTGGGTACGCACTACCCAATATGTGCCAATGTTTCTTAATACTAGCCAATACTTTGTGTGAAAAACTATGAAACTGGCAAACAAAGGGTAGGCGTGGTCCATGGCCTGTCATCTTTTTTCCAGTATCCCCCTGGGCAATTTCATCACGTACCCCCCGAATGAGATCAGGCGGGTATCCCCGCTCCGAGAGTCTGTCAGCCATCTGCTGTCTCCCGTTTTCAAGTACCCCCTGGTCAGTGACTATTCTATCCACCCGGAGCAACTGGCTCCTTGCTACTGAACGGAATACAGCAGGTGGGTGAAAACTCCCGAAGCGGAGCAACTGATTGCGATCAGTTGGTTTCTGGTAGAAATCAGACACTAAGGGTAACACGGAGCCAGCGCCGCTAGGAGCCATTATGAACCTCTCCAACTCTGAACTTTCTTCAAACGAGGTATGTGTGCTTAATAGAGGCCTGGGATTTACTCCTAAAACTGTTATGGACACGTTTGTATTAAAGCAGGATATTTACAGACTATTCAGACAGGTCAGACTGAAAGCACACTTCTTGATGAAACCCATTATTGCTAAAACTGTTGCCAGCCCAGCTTTAAACTGTAAACAGTTTAGATTATATTCAAAGAGCCGCTTTGTGCCTCCAACCACATATGTGGGAGTTGAGATGTTTGTTAACAAAGTGACTATGGACATTGATCGACTAATTGAGTCATCTAGCAAAGACTATGCTGGCAACAATTTGTCCATGGGAGAAAGATCAGCCTTATTCGAACTCAGTCAACGAAGAGATATTGTTTTGAAACCTGCTGATAAGGGCGGGGCCCTGGTAGTCATGGACTCAAGGGACTATGAGGCAGAGATTCTCTCCCAACTCTCTGATAAGAAGGTCTATAAGCAACTACCAGGTAACCCCGCCCCCCATTTGAAAACCGCACTACGGAGTATTTTGGACAGTGCTGTCCATCAACAAATTATCACTAGGGATCTGAGCGATTATTTATTTGTCACACATCCAATTACCCCGGTGCTATATACCCTGCCAAAGGTTCACAAGAACCCTGAGAGACCCCCGGGACGTCCCATAGTGGCGGGCATAGGGTCGATTTTCACCCCATGCGCCACACTATTGGACAAAGTGTTGTCCCCATTGGTACAGACAATACCTTCCTATCTCAGGGATACCTCTGACTTCTTGACTAAAATCTCCAAATTGAATATTGACCCTACGGAGGAAACATGGCTAGTCAGTTGGGATGTTTCATCCCTTTATACGTCCATTCCCCAGTCTGAAGGCATCCAGGCATGTCTTGAATTGGCTGAATCGGTTGGGGAATACACTGAACAACAATTGTCCTTCTTCAGTACTCTGTTACACTTTGTACTGGAGAACAATTATTTCCTTTTTAAGGAGACTTTCTTTCTCCAGCTACGAGGGACAGCGATGGGATCCAATGTGGCCCCGTCCTTTGCAGGTGCTTTTATGCACCGATTTGAAACTCATCACTTCTACAATCATGAGTCGTACGCCAGGCACTGCGGCGCCTGGTGGCGTTTCATAGACGACATTTTTGCGGTGTGGCGGGGCGACATTGGATCCCTGCTGTCCTTCCATGATGACTTAAACCGATTCCATGCCAACATTCGGTTTGAAATTATGTATGACCGATTGGAGTTGAACTTCTTAGATACCACGATCAAAAGGCAAGGCAATGCCTTAGTGTCTGATTTCTACCAGAAACCAACTGATCGCAATCAGTTGCTCCGCTTCGGGAGTTTTCACCCACCTGCTGTATTCCGTTCAGTAGCAAGGAGCCAGTTGCTCCGGGTGGATAGAATAGTCACTGACCAGGGGGTACTTGAAAACGGGAGACAGCAGATGGCTGACAGACTCTCGGAGCGGGGATACCCACCTGATCTCATTCGGGGGGTACGTGATGAAATTGCCCAGGGGGATACTGGAAAAAAGATGACAGGCCATGGACCACGCCTACCCTTTGTTTGCCAGTTTCATAGTTTTTCACACAAAGTATTGGCTAGTATTAAGAAACATTGGCACATATTGGGTAGTGCGTACCCAGAGGTACCCGAATTTTGTTCACCGCCAATACCTGCCTACAGACGGAATGACACTGTGGGCAGCAGACTGGTAAGGGCGGATATTCCCCCGAAAATATCTGAGACCACAGGTTTCTTGGGTCCAAGGCGGAAAGGATCTTTCCCTTGCCTCTCATGTAGCGAGTGCCAATATATGATTAAGGGATCTACTTTTGGAGACAACTTCCAGATCAGACATTTCCTCACCTGCCAGAGCTCCTATGTGGTATACATGCTTACTTGCCCATGCGGGCTTTGTTATGTAGGAGAGACTACACAGAAGGTGCGTGATCGCATCTGCCAACATCGGAGCTCTGTCAGGGGGGGAACCTCTGATCTTCCTGTAGCGAGACATTGGAGGTCCATGGGCCACAGAGATGTGGACCTCAAATTTACGATTATTGATCACATACCAAAACCCAGGAGGGGGGGTGATCGGGTTCTGCTTCTAAAAAGGAGGGAGGTCATGTGGATCCATAAATTAAGATCCCTACACCCATATGGATTAAATAGGGACTTCGACCTACACCTATATTTATAATGTTGCCCTTTTCTTCTAGGTTCACTTGATACATCTGATATGGATTGGATGACATTGACATGAACTATGTACAGTTGAATGAAATTGAATCATGGACTAAAAGTTACCAGATAAGTGTGGATCAACACTTATTATTGTTTATTTTATAATGATGTATTCTGATAGATCTCTCTGTTTATTTCCTGAACCACCGTGAGGGGTGGTTACTTCCTATGTCACTTCCTGTGTGGGCAGGTATAAATTTGAATGTACTGCATCAGTTTGATTGGCATTGAGAAAGGTTGTGGACAACCGAAACGTCTGCCTGTATTATATTGTTTTGCTCAATAAAGAGCCGTGTGCTGCAACTCCTCGCTTCGTTCTTATATGACCCAGAGGGATTGGGCTCCCTCAGTTGCGGGCACACAGAACCATAGTATTGTTGGTGTGAGCTGCTGATCCCCCCCGGACTCTATATATATATATATATATATATATATATATATATATATATATATTTATATATATATATATTTATATATAATATATATAATATAGGAGACACACACACACACAGTGATATTCGAGAAGTGAAATTCAGTTTGTTGAATTTACAGAAAGTGTGCTATAACTGTTTAAACAAAATTAGGCAGGCGCATAAATTTGGGCACCACAAAGAATAAATGAAATCAATATTTAGTAGATCCTCCTTTTGCAGAAAATACAGCCTCTAAACGCTTCCTGTAGGTTCCGATGAGAGTCTGGATTCTGGTTGAAGGTATTTTGGCCCATTCCTCTTTAAAAAACATCTCTAGTTCATTCAGGTTTGATGGCTTCCGAGCATGGACAGCTCTCTTTAACTCAAGCCACAGATTTTCAATTATATTCAGGTGTGGGGACTGAGATGGCCATTCCAGAACATTGTACTTGTGCCTTAGTGGATTTTGAGCAGTGTTTAGGGTCGTTGTGTTGATGATAGATCCAGCCCCATCGCAGCTTCAGCTTTGTCACTGATTCCACGACATTGGTCTCCAGAATCTGCTGATACTGAGTGGAATCCATGTGTCCCTCAACTTTGACAAGATTCCCAGTCCCTGCTCTGGCCACACAGCCCCACTGCATGATGGAACCATCACCATATTTTACTGTAGGTAGCAGGTGTTTTTCTTGAAATGCTGTGTTGTTTTTCCTCCATGCCTAATGCCCCTTGTTATGCCCAAATAACTCCATTTTAGTATTATCAGTCCACAGCACCTTATTCCAAAATGAAGCTGGCTTGTCCAAATGTGCTTTAGCATACCTCAAGCTGCTCTATTTGTGCTGTGGGCGGAGAAAGGCTTCCTCTGCATACAGCATCTCCTTGTGTAAAGTGTGCTGAATGGTTGAACGATGCACAGAGACTTAATCTGCAGCAAGATGATGTTGTGGGCCTTTGGTGCTGGTCTGTGGGTTGACTCTGACTGTTCTCACCATTCGTCGCTTCTGTTTATCCGAGATTTTTCTTGGTCTGTCACTTCAAGCCGTAACTTGAACTAAACTTGTGGTCTTCCATTTCCTCAATATGTTCCTAACTGTGGAAACAGACAGCTGCAATATCTGAGACAGCTTTCTGTATCCTTCTCCTAAACTATGATGGTGAACAATCTTTGTCTTCAGGTCATTTGAGAGTTGTTTTGAGAACCCATGTTTAGAGAACTCATGTTGTATGTATATGTACATATGTATGTATGTATGTATGTATATGTATGTATATGTATGTATGTATCTATATCTATCTATCTATCTATCTATCTATATATATATATATATATATAATCTCTATATCTATCTATATATATCTATAAATATATCTATATCTATATATACAGTGGAGGAAATAATTATTTGACCCCTCACTGATTTTGTAAGTTTGTCCAATGACAAAGAAATGAAAAGTCTCAGAACAGTATCATTTCAATGGTAGGTTTATTTTAACAGTGGCAGATAGCACATCAAAAGGAAAATCGAAAAAATAACCTTAAATAAAAGATAGCAACTGATTTGCATTTCATTGAGTGAAATAAGTTTTTGAACCCTCTAACAATAAAAGACTTAATACTTAGTGGAAAAACCCTTGTTTGCAAGCACAGAGGTCAAACGTTTCTTGTAAATGATGACCAAGTTTGCACACATTTTAGGAGGAATGTTGGTCCACTCCTCTTTGCAGATCATCTCTAAATCCCTAAGGTTTCGAGGCTGTCTCTGTGCAACTCTGAGCTTGAGCTCCCTCCATAGGTTTTCTATTGGATTAAGTTCCGGAGACTGACTAGGCCACTCCATGACCTTAATGTGCTTCTTCTTGAGCCACTCCTTTGTTGCCTTTGCTGTATGTTTTGGGTCATTGTCGTGCTGGAACACCCATCCACGACCCATTTTCAGTTTCCTGGCAGAGGGAAGGAGGTTGTCGTTCAGGATTTCACGATACATGGCTCCGTCCATCTTCCCGTTAATGCGAATAAGTTGTCCTGTGCCCTTAGCAGAAAAACACCCCCAAAGCAAAATGTTTCCACCCCCATGCTTGACGGTGGGGACGGTGTTTTGGGGGTCATAGGCAGCATTTTTCTTCCTCCAAACACAGCGAGTTGAGTTAATGCCAAAGAGCTCTATTTTGGTCTCATCAGACCACAGCACCTTCTCCCAGTCACTCACAGAATCATTCAGGTGTTCATTGGCAAACTTCAGACGGGCCTGCACATGTGCCTTCTTGAGCAGGGGGACCTTGCGAGCCCTGCAGGATTTTAATCCATTGCGGTGTAATGTGTTTCCAATGGTTTTCTTGGTGACTGTGGTCCCTGCTAATTTGAGGTCAATCACTAACTCCTCCCGTGTAGTTCTAGGATGCTTTTTAACTTTTCTCAGAACCATTGACACCCCACGAGGTGAGATCTTGCGTGGAGCCCCAGAGCAAGGTTGATTGATGGTCATTTTGTGCTCCTTCCATTTTCGAACAATCGCACCAACAGTTGTCACCTTCTCTCCCAGCTTCTTGCTAATGGTTTTGTAGCCCATGCCAGCCTTGTGCAGGTCTACAATTTTGTCTCTGACATCCTTGGACAGGTCTTTGGTCTTTCTCATGTTGGAGAGTTTGGAGTCTGCTTGATTGATTGATTCTGTGGACAGGTGTCTTTTATACAGGTGACTAGTTAAGACAGGTGTCCTTAATGAGGGTGACTAATTGAGTAGAAGTGTCTAACCACTCTGTGGGAGCCAGAACTCTTAATGGTTGGTAGGGGTTCAAAAACGTATTTCACTCAATGAAATGCAAATCAGTTGCTATCTTTTATTTCAGGTTATTTTTTCGATTTTCCTTTTGATGTGCTATCTGCCACTGTTAAAATAAACCTACCATTGAAATGATACTGTTCTGAGACTTTTCATTTCTTTGTCATTGGACAAACTTACAAAATCAGTGAGGGGTCAAATAATTATTTCCTCCACTGTGTATGTATATGTATATGTATATATATATGTGTATATACAGTTGAGGAAATAATTATTTGACCCCTCCCTGATTTTGTAAGTTTGTCCAATGACAAAGAAATGAAAAGTCTCAGAACAGTATCATTTCAATGGTAGGTTTATTTTAACAGTGGCAGATAGCACATCAAAAGGAAAATCGAAAAAATAACCTTAAATAAAAGATAGCAACTGATTTGCATTTCATTGAGTGAAATACGTTTTTGAACCCCTACCAACCATTAAGAGTTCTGGCTCCCACAGAGTGGTTAGACACTTCTACTCAATTAGTCACCCTCATTAAGGACACCTGTCTTAACTAGTCACCTGTATAAAAGACACCTGTCCACAGAATCAATCAATCAAGCAGACTCCAAACTCTCCAACATGGGAAAGAACAAAGGGCTGTCCAAGGATGTCAGAGACAAAATTGTAGACCTGCACAAGGCTGGAATGGGCTACAAAACCATTAGCAAGAAGCTGGGAGAGAAGGTGACAACTGTTGGTGCGATTGTTCGAAAATGGAAGGAGCACAAAATGACCATCAATCAACCTCGCTCTGGGGCTCCACGCAAGATCTCACCTCGTGGGTTGTAAATGGTTCTGAGAAAGGTGAAAAAGCATCCTAGAACAACACGGGAGGAGTAAGTGATTGACCTCAAATTAGCAGGGACCACAGTCACCAAGAAAACCATTGGAAACACATTACACCGCAATGGATTAAAATCCTGCAGGGCTCGCAAGGTCCCCCTGCTCAAGAAGGCACATGTGCAGGCCCGTCTGAAGTTTGCCAATGAACACCTGAATGATTCTGTGAGTGACTGGGAGAAGGTGCTGTGGTCTGATGAGACCAAAATAGAGCTCTTTGGCATTAACTCAACTCGCTTTGTTTGGAGGAAGAAAAATGCTGCCGATGACCCCCAAAACACCGTCCCCACCGTCAAGCATGGGGGTGGAAACATTTTGCTTTGGGGGTGTTTTTCTGCTAAGGGCACAGGACAACTTAATCGCATTAACGGGAAGATGGACGGAGCCATGTATCGTGAAATCCTGAATGACATCCTCCTTCCCTCTGCCAGGAAACTGAAAATGGGTCGTGGATGGGTGTTCCAGCACGACAATGACCCAAAACATACAGCAAAGGCAACAAAGGAGTGGCTCAAGAAGAAGCACATTAAGGTCATGGAGTGGCCTAGTCAGTCTCCGGACCTTAACCACTTGCCGACCGCCTACTTCATATTGGCGGCGGCAAAGTGGCAGCCCCAGGACCACGTAACGCAGAATGGCGTCGGGTCCTGGGGGAGGGGATTGCGGATGATCGCGCGCGCGGACTGCGCGCGCATCGCCGGCATTAGGCTCCGCCCACATGTGACGTCAACCCGCCGGCCAATCAGCAGCGCCGGCGGGTTGCAACTTTTTGAAATGGCCAATTGAAAGTGTATAATACGCTTTGTTAGGTAAACAAAGCGTATTATACACGCTGCCTCCTCCCTGGTGGTCACAGCGCTCGATCGACCACCAGAGAGGAAGGCAGCACTGTGAGTCCAAATGCCAGCACACTGATCCTGCCCCCCCTGCACACTAATCGCCCACAGCACCCATCAGACCCCCCCCTGCCCACCCCCTGACAGCACTGTTTGCACCCAATCACCCCCCTAATCACCTATCAATCACCCCCTGTCACTAACTGTCAACGCTATCTTTTAGATGAGGTCCTAAACTTCCCCCTGGGGGCGCCTGATCACCCCCCCACACCCTCAGATCCTCCCCAGACCCCCCCCCCCAGACCTCCCCCCCCCCCCCCGTGTACTGTATACAGCTATTCTCTGTAATCACCTGTCAATCACCTGTCAATCACCCATCGATCACCCCCTGTCATCACCTGTCACTGCCACCCATCAGATTAGACCCTAACCTGCCCTTTGCGGGCATCTGATCACCCACCCACACGCTCAGATCGCCCACAGGCCCACCCTCATAACACCTACCAAGTGCATTGTTTACATCTTTTCTCTCCTCTAAACACCTACTGATCACCCATCAATCACCCATCAATCACCCCCTGTCACTACCTGTCACTGCTACCCATCAGATCAGTCCCTAATCTGCCCCTTTTGGGCACCCAATCACCCGCCCACCCCTCAGATTGCCCTGAGACCCCCTCTGATCAACTTGCCAGTGCATTGCTTGCATATATTCTACCCTGTAATTACCTTCTGATCACCTATCAATCACCCCGTCACCCCCTGTCACTGCTACCCATCAGATTAGACCCTAATCTGCCCCTTGCGGGCACCCAATCACCCACCCGAACCCTCAGATCGCCCACAGACCCCCCGCCAGTGCATTGCTTGCTTATTTTCTCCTCTGTAATTACCTACCGATCACCTATCAATCACCCCGTCACCACCTGTCACTGCAGGCTCCTGATCACCCTCCCCCCTGCCCTTATATCTCCCTCTGATCACTCCACCCTGCCCTAGATCACCCCCCTGCCATTGTGTATATCTAATCTCCTGTCTGTAACGCTTGATTGTGCTTTGATTGGCTCCAATTGTCTTAATTGCCCTGTGACTGACTTAGATTGTCCCGTGATTGGTTTTTGATTGTCCTGTGATTGGCTTCGATTGTGCTGTGATTGGCTTAGATTGTCCCGTGATTGGCTTCGATTGTCCCGTGATTGGCTTCGATTGTCCCGTGATTGGCTTCGATTGTCCCGTGATTGGCTTCGATTGTCCCGTGATTGGCTTCGATTGTCCCGTGATTGGCTTCGATTGTCCCGTGATTGGTTTTCGATTGTCCCGTGATTGGTTTTCGATTGTCCCGTGATTGGTTTTCGATTGTCCCGTGATTGGTTTTCGATTGTATTGTGATTGGCTTCGATTGCCCCGCGATTGGCTTTGATTGCGCTGACTGGCTGTGATTGCCCTCTAATCACTCTTATTGGCTCTAATTGTGTTGTAATTGCCTTGATTGCCCTCTGATTGTCTGTGATTGTTTCTGATTGCCCCCATTGCTGTCTGATTGCCCCCTGATTCCCCCCCCCCCCCCCCGGTCACTATCCTAGTGATCTAAAAATAGTGTTTTTAGCATCACTAGTGTTAACAGTTAGGCCAGTTAGCTAGGCCCCTGTGTTAGTGTCAGTTAGCGCTCAGCCCACCGCACCACAGTCATTAATTAGTCGCTGATTAGCGTCATCACTGTCGCTAATCAGCATTGGTACTATATAGTATCTGTAAGTGATCATTACTGATCGCACACAGATCTATATTGGGGTCATTAGGATCCACTAAAAACGCAGTGTTTGCCGATCAGGCCTGATCGTTCGCCTGCACTTGCGTTCAGCCTGCCCCACCGCAGTGACAGAATTTTTTTTCTGATCACTGCAAAAAACACTGTACAATAGCTGTGGCACTGTAAAGATCAGTTTTGATTTTTTTTTTTCCAACACTCAGTGACCACAGCTTTCTGCTCCGCAAGTACTCCCTTTTGCTAGGTAGGTGCTCTTTTTCCTGGGTAGTCTCAGAGGAATACCCCCTAAATTTAGCAGCCCACCATGGCAAGAAAGGGGTATTCCGATGATGAGGTTCTCAGGTACATGGCCCAGTCGGATGAGGACGATTGGGCCATCTCATCCGACGAATCTTCTGGGTCAGAGTACGAACCTGTGGACAGCAGTGGCTCGCTGACCGATAGCGATAACGAGGTTGAGGTCCCGGCTAGAGCCAGGCGTACCACACCCCATGTCACTGGACCGCAGGTGGCGCAGGATCTGCCTCAAGGGCAGCAGAGTGGTGCTAGCGCTGGTCTGAGGTTTCATGGTGAGGCATACACCAGCAGCGCAGCATCTCCTGGACCTGGCACCAGTACTTCCGTAGACCCTGGTGAAGTGGTGAGCACCAGAAGGGAAGTTGAAACTGGTTCGGTGGCACGTGCATTAAGACCCGAGTCGCAGCCACCAAGAAAACGGGCCCGTACTACCCATAGTCAGTGGCGTAGCTGGAGTCTTCTGGGCCCCGATGCAGAATTTGGACCTGGGCCCCCCACACCCCCAGTTCGGGCCAATTTTCTTGCAGCCTAGTTTGCCAAACTCACCCCCAACAAGCAAATACAATCCTCAAAGACATACAGGATGATAATTCCTATTAATTCACAGTGACATGACTATGTACTCTGTAAATAAAGTTCTGCAGAAGATGTCAGTGCTATATAAATACATAATAATAACATGGTAGGAAATTAGACTATGACTATGGTAGGATTAGATTGTGAGTTCCTCTGAGGACAGTCAGTGACATGACTATGTACTCTGTACAGTGCTGCAGAAGATGTCAGTGCTATATAAATACATAATAATAATATGGTAGGACATTAGACTGACTATGGTAGGATTAGATTGTAAGCTCCTCTGAGGACAGTCAGTGACATGACTATGCACTCTGTAATGTGCTGTGGAAGATGTCAGTGTTATATAAATAAATAATAATAATAATATGGAACAACATTAGACTAGGACTATGGTAGGATTAGATTGTAAGCTCCTCTGGGGACAGTCAGTGACATGTCTTGCTATATCTATGAAATAAAAGAATTAAGAGGGCGTGATTGGCATGGGGCAGCATAATCAGTCAACTGGCATGAGAATGCATTAAGACTATACTACAGTCAGTGACCTGGAATAGGCCAGTTTATGCACCATATGCAATGTCATAAAATGGCTAACAGCTCTGAGAAGGAATATAAATAAATACGCACCCACATGACTTCAGACTGAAAGTGATCATTGACAGACTTGACCTAAAGCACACTTTATCATTTTGCAGGAAATGTAGGTGTCCTGAGAGTTTCAGGGCATATTGAAGAGGGTATCATTACATTCAGCAGCAATGTACAGAGAAATGCTATGCTGCTCACATATACAGCTTGTAAAGAGCAAAGACTGACAAGCAAATTACAGAAAATAACACTCCGCAGACTTAAAAACAAAAGAAAACACAGGACAGCAATCAGCCTAGCCTAAATGATTATGTGACACAATTGACATCTGTGGCTGTGACACAGCACAGTCCTGCCAGCTTTTATGTATCTGGCTGCTTACACTCTTTCTTTCCTCCCCGTGTGTTCCCCAGCCACTCGCTTTCTTTCCTCCCCCCAAATCCCCGATCTGTCCGGGTAAAGCACATTCCTATCTGCTTTATATGTCCGAGCCTTTGTATATACATGTGACAGTGCAGGCTGTGGCTTACTGTATACAGAAGTCCCCGCTGGCCCGCTGCTGCTCTCTTCTTTCAGCTTGAATCGTCCGCGTTTGCTGAGCAACTCCGCCCCTCTCTTCAGTGGCATAGTGGAGGGGAGGAGCGGAGTTGCTCAGCAGACACGCCGATTGATTCGAGCTGAAAGAAGAGAGCAGCAGCGGGGACTTCTGTATACAGTAAGCCACAGCCTCGGCACTGTCACATGTATATACAGAGGCTCGGACACATAAAGCAGATAGGAATGTGCTTTACCCGGACAGATCGGGGATTTGGGGGAGAAAAGAAAGCGTGTGGCTGGGGAACACACGGGGCCCCTCCACCTCGGGGCCCGGTCGCACGTGCGACCTCTGCGACCACGGGCCCTACGCCACTGCCCATAGTCTTCCAGAGGTGCTGGCAAATCCCAATTGGCAATCCCCTGGTTCCGCCGCACCCGTACTGCCCCCTTTCACCGCCCAGTGTGGAGTCCAGGTGGAGACAGATAATCTAGTAACGGCCCTAGACTTTTTTCATCTGTTCTTCACCGAGGATCTCTACGACTTAATTGTGGCTGAGACCAACCGTTATGCCACACAATACATCACCGACAACCCGGATAAGTACTATTCCCAGGCTTACCGGTGGAAACCACTCCAAGTTTCCGAACTTAAAACTTTTTTGGGCCTTCTCCTTAACATGGGTCTAGTCAAATTGAATGTATTGCGGTCTTATTGGTCTACGCGCCCAATATATCACCTGCCCATGTTCTCTGCTATCATGTCCAGGACACGGTTTGAGATGATCCTGCGCTTCCTGCACTTCAATGACAACACAACCTGTCATCGGAGTGACCACCCTGCTTATGACCGGCTCCACAAAATTCGGCCCCTCATAGACCACATGTCATCAAAATTTGCAGATGCTTATACCCCTGAACAGCACATTTGTGTAGACGAGTCCCTCATACATTTTACCGGGCGCCTTGGCATCAAACAGTACATCCCAAGCAAGCGCGCCCGGTATGGGGTGAAACTGTATAAGCTCTGTGAAAGGGCCACAGGCTATACTTATGGTTTTAGGGTCTATGAGGGAAAAGACTCAAAATTGGAGCCGGTCGGATGCCCTGACTACCTGGGGAGCAGTGGCAAGATTGTGTGGGACTTGGTGTCACCTTTGTTCCAGGAGGGGTACCATCTTTATGTGGACAACTTCTACACAAGTGTGGCCCTCTATCAGCATTTAAAGATAGAAGGGATCCGCTGCTGTGGCACCGTGCGGCCTAGTCGCCGGGGCTTCCCCCAACGGCTCGTTAGTACCCGGCTTGCACGGGGGGAGAGGGCTGCCTTGTGTACAGATGACCTGCTCGCGGTGAAATGGAAGGACAAGAGGGACGTTTACCTTCTGTCCACCATTCACACAGACACGACAGTCCAAATTCAACGGGCAACTGAGGTCACTGAAAAACCCCTCGCCGTCCACGACTATAATGCTTACATGGGAGGGGTGGACATCAATGACCAGATGTTAGGGCCCTATTTAGTTTCCCGCAAAACCAGACGCTGGTATAAAAAAGTGTCTGTTTATCTAATTCAATTGGGTATTTACAACAGCTTTGTTCTCTACAGTAAGGCTGGGAGAACTGGAGCGTTCCTTAAATTCCAGGAAGACATCGTTATGGAACTCCTGTATCCAGGAGGTGCCGTGGCCCAACCCCAAAATGCAGTTAGCCGGCTGCATGAAAGGCACTACGCCTTTCCCATTCCGTGTGGCCCAAATCAACGCACCCCAAGAAAACGTTGTCGTGTCTGCAGCAGGGCTGGAACAAGGCGTGACACCTCTGTTTACTGTCCCATGTGTCCTGACCAGCCTGGTCTATGCCTAGGGGAGTGTTTCCAGAGGTATCATGAGCAGATACACTTTTAGAGAGTAGGGAACTCCAAACATAGCAGTAGGCACACAAGGGTCTCTGTGCTATTTCACACTGGCGTGATGCGTTAGGGAAAATTGCCTAGCGAAAGTCACACTTTGCGGTCCCCCCCCTACGCCGGAAGTGCTTGACTTAACGCTAGTGCATGCCTACGTTACTGGGTGGCTTCTGTGGCAATTTGGGTCGGCCCGGAAGTCATGTTAGTCTACGGCGACGCAGTTACTTACTAGGCCGAATGCGATTACTGTCGAATGCTACTCTAGCGGTATTCTCTGAAGGTCTGTTTGGGGCGATGCGGTGCGCGCGACCCACCGGATATGCCAATATGCAGTGTGAACCCAGACATCAGGTTTCCAGAGACCCTAATACACAGTGCTGCCAGAAACCTCTCCTTTCACTTGGGACAAAGTGCATAATGTACTTCGCCACATCTCTGTGCGATTTGCACTTTGCATA
Source organism: Hyperolius riggenbachi (assembly GCF_040937935.1). NCBI lineage: Eukaryota > Metazoa > Chordata > Amphibia > Anura > Hyperoliidae > Hyperolius > Hyperolius riggenbachi. The sequence continues at coordinate 281,781,947 of NC_090648.1, read as the reverse complement.
TTGTCCCATGGGGGACGAGAGGTTTGTCCTCAGAAAGGTAAGAAAAAAAAAAACAAATAAAAAAAACAGGTAAGCAAAAAAGTTAATGTTTGGTTCCCAATGTTAATGTTTGGGTTAAAAATGTTCATTAAAGTTTATAAAAGTTGATGTTAATGAAGTTATTGCTTTGCTGCTTGCTTGTTTTTTTTGTGTGTGTTTTTCTCTCTTTTTTCCATCCTTTACCCTTCCAGGTGGACCGACCGACCGACCGACCAACCAGCTGCAGCACTGATGGTGCATCCTGACAGAAGCATTGTGTGTCTGTCAGATTACACACAAGTCGGTGCATGCAGCGCTGCAGGACGAGATTTCTCCTCTGCAGTAAAAAAGATACGTTTGCCGAGGCATATGAGCTGAGGGGTGGTGTTGGAGCTCCTATGCTTTGGCAAGCACTTTGTATCAAAAAAGAACTCTGGCAATGATTTGTTCATCCACATCGATCGGTGTGAATGGATAAATCGGCTTTGCCAGGGCATACGAGCTGAGTGGGTGGACGTTTTTGGGTGGCAGCTCCTATGTCCTGGCAGACGCCTTCCCCTCTTTTTTTTTCACATTTTTTTGGCAGATATTTTTTCATCCACATTGATTGATTGATTGACTGTCATTTTTCCTTTCAGCCCAGAGTGCAGTACCCGTATGCCCAAAATAAGGAGTATAGCAGAAACTCCTAATACTGGCCATACATGTAATGATTGCAGAGACCCTAAAATGCCAGGACAGACCCCACGAATGATGCCATTTTGGAAAGAGGACACCCCAAAGTATTCCGTGAGGTGCATGGTGAGTTCATAGAATATTTTATTTTTTGTCACAAGTTAGCAGAAATTGTTGTATTTTTTTTTCACAAAATGTCATTTTCCGCTCACTTATGACAAAATTTTTTTTTTCTATGAACTCACCATGCCCCTCATGGAATACCTTGGGGTGTCTTCTTTCCAAAATGGGGTCATTTGTGGGCTTTGTTCACGGTCCTGGCATGTGGGGGGGTTGCTAAATTGTGAGCACCCCTGTAAAGCCTAAAGGTGCTCATTGGACTTTGGGCCCCTTTGCGCAACTAGGCTGCTAAAAAAGTGTCACACATGAGGTATCGCTGTACTCAGGAGAAGTAGTATAATGTGTTTTGGGGTGTATTTTTACACATACCCATGCTGGGTGGGAGAAATATCTCTGTAAATCACAATTTTTTTAATTTTTTTACACACAATTGTCCATTTACAGAGATATTTCTCCCACCCAGCATGGGTATGTGTAAAAATACACCGCAAAACAAATTATACTACTTCTCCTGAGTACGGGGATACCTCATGTGTGGCACTTTTTTGCACCTTAACTGCGCTAAGGGGCCCAAAGTCCAATGAGTACCTTTAAGATTTCACAGGTCATTTTGCGACATTTGGTTTCAAGACTACTCCTCACGGTTTAGGGCCCCTAAAATCCCAGGGCAGTATAGGAACCCCACAAGTGACCCCATTTTAGAAAGGAGACACCCCAAGGTATTTAGTTAGGAGTATGGTGAGTTCATAGAAGATTTTATTTTTTTGTCACAAGTTAGCGGAAATTGATTTTAATTGTTTTTTTTCACAAAGTGTCATTTTCCGCTAACTTGTGACAAAAAATAAAATCTTCTATGAACTCACCATACTCCTAACTGAATACCTTGGGGTGTCTTCTTTCTAAAATGGGGTCACTTGTGGGGTTCCTATACTGCCCTGGCATTTTAGGGGCCCTAAACCGTGAGGAGTAGTCTTGAAACCAAATTTCGCAAAATGACCTGTGAAATCGTAAAGGTACTCATTGGACTTTGGGACCCTTAGCGCAGTTGGGGTGCAAAAAAGTGCCACACATGTGGTATCGCCGTACTCAGGAGAAGTAGTATAATGTGTTTTGGGGTGTATTTTTACACATACCCGTGCTGGGTGGGAGAAATATCTCTGTAAATCACACTTTTTTAATTTTTTTACACACAATTGTCCATTTACAGAGATATTTCTCCCACCCAGCATGGGTATGTGTAAAAATACACCGCAAAACAAATTATACTACTTCTCCTGAGTACGGGGATACCTCATGTGTGGCACTTTTTTGCACCTTAACTGCGCTAAGGGGCCCAAAGTCCAATGAGTACCTTTAAGATTTCACAGGTCATTTTGCGACATTTGGTTTCAAGACTACTCCTCACGGTTTAGGGCCCCTAAAATCCCAGGGCAGTATAGGAACCCCACAAGTGACCCCATTTTAGAAAGGAGACACCCCAAGGTATTTAGTTAGGAGTATGGTGAGTTCATAGAAGATTTTATTTTTTTGTCACAAGTTAGCGGAAATTGATTTTAATTGTTTTTTTTCACAAAGTGTCATTTTCCGCTAACTTGTGACAAAAAATAAAATCTTCTATGAACTCACCATACTCCTAACTGAATACCTTGGGGTGTCTTCTTTCTAAAATGGGGTCACTTGTGGGGTTCCTATACTGCCCTGGCATTTTAGGGGCCCTAAACCGTGAGGAGTAGTCTTGAAACCAAATTTCGCAAAATGACCTGTGAAATCGTAAAGGTACTCATTGGACTTTGGGACCCTTAGCGCAGTTGGGGTGCAAAAAAGTGCCACACATGTGGTATCGCCGTACTCAGGAGAAGTAGTATAATGTGTTTTGGGGTGTATTTTTACACATACCCGTGCTGGGTGGGAGAAATATCTCTGTAAATCACACTTTTTTAATTTTTTTACACACAATTGTCCATTTACAGAGATATTTCTCCCACCCAGCATGGGTATGTGTAAAAATACACCGCAAAACAAATTATACTACTTCTCCTGAGTACGGGGATACCTCATGTGTGGCACTTTTTTGCACCTTAACTGCGCTAAGGGGCCCAAAGTCCAATAAGTACCTTTAAGAATTCACAGGTCATTTTGCGACATTTGGTTTCAAGACTACTCCTCACGGTTTAGGGCCCCTAAAATCCCAGGGCAGTATAGGAACCCCACTAGTGACCCCATTTTAGAAAGAAGACATCCCAAGGTATTCAGTTAGGAGTATGGTGAGTTCATAGAAGATTTTATTTTTTGTCACAAGTTAGCGGAAAATGACACTTTGTGAAAAAAAAACAATTAAAATCAATTTCCGCTAACTTGTGACAAATAAATAAAATCTTCTATGAACTCACCATACTCCTAACGGAATACCTTTGGGTGTCTTCTTTCTAAAATGGGGTCACTTGTGGGGTTCCTATACTGCCCTGGGATTTTAGGGGCCCTAAACCGTGAGGAGTAGTCTTGAAACCAAATGTCGTAAAATGACCTGTGAAATCCTAAAGGTACTCATTGGACTTTGGGCCCCTTAGCGCAGTTGGGGTGCAAAAAAGTGCCACACATGTGGTATCGCCGTACTCAGGAGAAGTAGTATGATGTGTTTCGGGGTGTATTTTTACACATACCCATGCTGAGTGGGAGAAATATCTCTGTAAATGGACAATTGTGTGTAAAAAAATCAAAAAATTGTGATTTACAGAGATATTTCTCCCACCCAGCATGGGTATGTGTAAAAATACACCCCAAAACACATTATACTACTTCTCCTGAGTACGGCGATACCACATGTGTGGCACTTTTTTGCAGCCTAACTGCGCTAAGGGGCCCTAAGTGCAATGAGCACCTTTAGGCTTTACAGGGGTGCTTACAATTTAGCACCCCCCAAAATGCCAGGACAGTAAACACACCCCATAAATGACCCCATTTTGGAAAGTAGACACTTCAAGGTATTCAGAGAGGAGCATAGTGAGTCCGTGGCAGATTTCATTTTTTTTGGTCGCAAGTTAGAAGAAATGGAATTTTTTTTTTCCTTTTTTTTGTCACAAAATGTCATTTTCCGCTAACTTGTGACAAAAAATAAAATCTTCTATGAATTTACCATGCCTCTCAGTGAATACTTTGGGATGTCTTCTTTCCAAAATGGGGTCATTTGGGGGATATTTATACTATCCTGGAATTTTAGCACCTCATAAAACATGACAGGTGCTCAGAAAAGTCGGAGATGCTTCAAAATGGCAAAATTCACTTTTTGCACCATAGTTTGTAAACGCTATAACTTTTACCCAAACCAATAAATATACACTGAATGGGTTTTTTTTAATCAAAAACATGTTTGTCCATATTTTTCGCGCTGCATGTATACAGAAATTTTACTTTATTTGAAAAATGTCAGCACAGAAAGTTAAAAAAATCATTTTTTTGCCAAAATTCATGTCTTTTTTTGATGAATATAATAAAAAGTAAAAATCACAGGAGCAATCAAATAGCACCAAAAGAAAGCTATATTAGAGAGAAGAAAAGGAGATAAAATTCATTTAGGTGGTAGGTTGTATGACCGAGCAATAAACCGTGAAAGCTGCAGTGGTCTGAATGGAAAAAAAGGCTCTGGTCCTTAAGGGGTTTTATGACTGCAGTCCTTAAGTGGTTAATCCAATAGAAAACCTATGGAGGGAGCTCAAGCTCAGAGTTGCACAGAGACAGCCTCGAAACCTTAGGGATTTAGAGATAATCTGCAAAGAGGAGTGGACCAACATTCCTCCTAAAATGTGTGCAAACTTGGTCATCAATTACAAGAAACGTTTGACCTCTGTGCTTGCAAAAAAGGGTTTTTCCACTAAGTGTTAAGTCTTTTATTGTTAGAGGGTTCAAAAACTTATTTCACTCAATGAAATGCAAATCAGTTGCTATCTTTTATTTAAGGTTATTTTTTCGATTTTCCTTTTGATGTGCTATCTGCCACTGGTAAAATAAACCTACCATTGAAATGATACTGTTCTGAGACTTTTCATTTCTTTGTCATTGGACAAACTTACAAAATCAGCGAGGGGTCAAAAAATTATTTCCTCCACTGTATATATATATATATATATATATATATATATATATATATATATATATATATATATATATATATATATATATATATATATATATATATATATATATATATATATATATATATATATATATATATATATATATATATATATATATAAAATTTTATTTTTATTTTTTTCTCTGATTTATTGAAGGTATAGTCTCACACGGGAGGCTGAAGGCGGTGAATTACCTGTCAATTGCTTGCATTCACCAGCCAGGTGCTTGTTAGAGCTTGGCACTGGTGGTGGAAGTGTGGCCACTATATTGAATCACATCTGAGTGTAGACATGGCCAAGCTCAGGCACGGCATGTTGCATTTAAAGGGAACCTAAACTGGGAAGGATATGTATTTTTTCTTTTAAAATAATACCAGTTGCCTGACTCTCCTGCTGATCCTGTGTCTCTAATATTTTCAGCCACAGCCCCTGAACAAGCATGCAGATCAGGTGCTCTGACTGAAGTCAGACTGGATTAGCTGCATCCTTGTTTTAGGTCTGTGATTCAGCCACTACTGCAGATCAGGACTGCCAGGCAACTGGTATTGTTTAAAAGGAAACATCCATATCCCTCTGTTTAGGTTCCCTGTAACTCCACCGCACAGCAAGCGCCGGCAAACATGGGGTTAATGTTGCTACATTAAATTGCAGCTGAAAGGTGCTCATGGATGGCAGATGGGAAGCTGAACTGTCCAACAAGCACGCCCGCCTAAAAATGACCTAAACAAACTGAGTCTAGGGTTGCTGGATCACTCATTTCACCCTAGTTTTACTTGCCATTCTCCAACATTTAATAACCAAACCCATTGAAAATATTTTCTAATGTGGGAATTCTAGGATGTGTTAAATAAAAGTATCCCGATTTATATAATTTATTGCAATTGATCTATCAGTCCTGTTTTTCAATTTCTTAGTATGTACTTTTAATGTACACCTGATGAGGCAAAGCTACCTAAGGTAAGCACAGCGGTATGTTCAGGCTGGATCCATATACCTCTGTGCACCCTCTATTCCTCCCCTCTTTTCCTCCCAGTCTCCATAATCACTCCTTTAAAAAATCTGACTTTGGCCCAGTGCACACCAAAACCGCTAGCAGATCGTCAAAACGCTAGCGGTTTTGGGAGCAGAGAGCAGATATTTGGCCGGGTGCACACCAAGCGGATTTTGTATGCGATCCACCAGCCGCATCAGCCAGTGAAAACGCTTGGCTATTGTATTTCAATGTGTGGTGCACACCGGCGGTTTGAGGTTTTTTAGCAAACCGCAAACGCGCAGCAGGAGGTGCGTTTGCGGCTTGGCAAAAACCTCAAACCGCCGGTGTGCACCATCCCATTGCAATACATTAGCCAAGCATTTTTCCAGGCGGATGCGGCTGGTGGATCGCTCCAAAAACCGCTCGGTGTGCACTGGGCCTTTCTGTTAAAGTCTAATTCTCAGACAGGAAGAGGCGGGCTTTCCGTAATATTCACTCCTATCACCCTCCCATTCCCTACTCTGAATTGCCCCTTAAAGGGAACTAAGCACCCTTTCTTTCACTGGAATTTCTCCTGGCATAGAAGCTGTCATGTTCCCACCCTTTTCACAATCCTAATTTATAGAAGTCAGAGATACTATCTTGGCACATTCACTCTAGATAATCTCTTTGAAGAAAATGTAAAAACATGCAAAAGAGAGAGCGTTTTGAGTGACAAATAAGAGCATCCACCCTGCCAAGGACAGGTCTCACCTGTTCAGAAATGGCTGCTCGTAGGACACAGCCTCTGATAGCGTTTGTCCCTTTAGGAGCCAGGGACCAGGCTCACGATCCAGCTCCAGGCGGGGAATCTGGAGGGCCACCAGGGAGTCACGTTCTCAGTTTGGACACTTCCAGGAAGGCTGTAGGCAGGCCAAACGTTAGATCCTGGTGCACGCTCACCTTGCGAGACCAAACGGGAGTGAGCGGTGTCTATGCGATGTCAGTAGCATACTGAGTAGTATTGTGCGGCTAGCAGATATAACCGCTGACTTGCCGCAAATAAAATAGAGAGTGGTGAGGTAGTAAGGTATAAAAGGGGGGCTTATTTATTAGTAAAAACAGCGCGTTTCTCAGTGAAAACGTTCTCTGTTTCATAAGGCTAATATAAAACAAGATGGCGGCATCTCTTTTTATAGGAAAAGCTAAACATTGGTTCTTTGGGATTGGCCAATCCACATTACATGGGCAGTACTATGCAAAATAGTGTGAGGTCATAAAGGTGGTGCTAATGATGTAACTTCCACTAGGTGGAGTATGTAAATAAGAAGGAGGAGTTAGAAAACTGCTCCTTTATCACAATACTATAAAGATCACTGAATAAAACAATTAAAAGTTGTATATATAGCAGTAACATTTTTTAGAAAGGATCTTCTTAATTTAAATTACTCAATCTTAAGAGGGAAGTAATATTGAAATTTCCCAATAATCAGTCACCATAATGGCGTACCATTAATGGTTCCCTGGGGTATATATAGATAAAGAAAGGGAAGTGGTATAATGTGAATTCGCTCACAATTTCACATGGTTACAAACAAAACAGGCATCATGCACACAGAGCCACATATGTATGTATATGTGGCATGTGGCTTTGCCTACCAATGGCTGTACCCCACAGCCACACATACCTGTTGTTCACAATCAAATCTTCCATTATATATTTTTGTAAATAAGGAGGGGAGAGGGGGGGGGGGGGGAATAAAATAGGAACCAGAACAGTGAGATTTTTCCTCCCCTCCTTATTTACAAAGTACAGGCAACAAAGGAGTGGCTCAAGAAGAAGCACATTAAGGTCATGGAGTGGCCTAGTCAGTCTCCGGAACTTAATCCAATAGAAAACCTATGGAGGGAGCTCAAGCTCAGTTGCACAGAGACAGCCTCGAAACCTTAGGGATTTAGAGATGATCTGCAAAGAGGAGTGGACCAACATTCCTCCTAAAATGTGTGCAAACTTGGTCATCAATTATAAGAAATGTTTGACCTCTGTGCTTGCAAACAAGGGTTTTTCCACTAAGTATTAAGTCTTTTATTGTTAGAGGGTTCAAAAACTTATTTCACTCAATGAAATGCAAATCAGTTGCTATCTTTTATTCAAGGTTATTTTTTCGATTTTCCTTTTGATGTGCTATCTGCCACTGTTAAAATAAACCTACCATTGAAATGATACTGTTCTGAAACTTTTCATTTCTTTGTCATTGGACAAACTTACAAAATCAGTGAGGGGTCAAATAATTATTTCCTCCACTGTATATAGTGGAAGATTTGATTGTGAACAACAGGTATGTGTGGCTGTGGGGTACAGCCATTGGTAGGCAAAGCCACATGCCACATATACATACATATGTGGATCTGTGTGCATGATGCCTGTTTTGTTTGTAACCATGTGAAATTGTGAGCGAATTCACATTATACCACTTCCCTTTCTTTATCTATATATACCCCAGGGAACCATTATGCCATTATGGTGACTGATTTTTGGGAAATTTCAATATTACTTCCCTCTTAAGATTGAGTAATTTAAATTAAGAAGATCCTTTCTAAAAAATGTTACTGCTATATATACAACTTTTAATTGTTTTATTCAGTGATCTTTATAGTATTGTGATAAAGGAGCAGTTTTCTAACTCCTCCTTCTTATTTACATACTCCACCTAGTGGAAGTTACATCATTAGCACCACCTTTATGACCTCACACTATTTTGCATAGTACTGCCCATGTAATGTGGATTGGCCAATCCCAAAGAACCAATGTTTAGCATTTCCTATAAAAAGAGATGCCGCCATCTTGTTTTATATTAGCCTGATGAAACAGAAAACGTTTTCTCTGAGAAACGCGTTGTTTTTACTAATAAGCCCCCCTTTTATACCTTACTACCTCACCACTCTCTATTTTATTTGCGGCAAGTCAGCGATTATATCTGCTAGCCGCACAATACTACTCACTCCCGTTTGGTCTCGCAAGGTGAGTGTGCGCCAGGATCTAACATTTGGCCTGCCTACAGCCTTCCTGGAAGTGTCCAAACTGAGAACGTGACTCCCTGGTGGCCTGGTCCCTGGCTCCTAAAGGGACAAACGCTATCAGAGGCTGTGTCCTACGAGCAGCCATTTCTGAACAGGTGAGACCTGTCCTTGGCAGGGTGGATGCTCTTATTTATTTGTCACTCAGAGTGCTCTCTCTTTTGCATGTTTTTACTTTCTCTAGTGGATACTGAGAGCTGCCTAAGGAGGATTGCCAGATCGCACCAACAGGGAACTGTCTACATTCCCGATTTGCATTGCTTTGAAGAAAATGTGTCCTAATTACACACCCCCCCTCTGTTGAAGAAAAGGTATTGTTCTTGGCAATTAATGCATTAAAACAATTAGCTTCCTGAAATATCTGTGGCCAGGGATGGAGGGGCAAGCCAGCTGAAGTAGGCTAATAAAACTACTTTGAATGTGAAATAAAAGGTAAAATGGAAGTTTATTTTAATAATGAAACATATTGTTGGCATGCATTTTTCATGTGCTATTGAGATGCCCTGGGTGCTAAAAATAGTGCTCAGTTCACTTTAAGGGGAGTTAACAAGCCTGACTCTTCCTGTCTGGAAATTTAAAGGATAACTCAAGTGAGAATAATATGGAGGCAGCCATATTTATTTCCTTTTAAATAATACCTGTTGCCTGGCAGCCCTGTTGATCTATTTGGCTGCATTCGTGTGTCTGAATAACACCAGAAACAAGCATGCAGCTAATCTTGTCAGATTTGACAATAATGTCAGAATCACCTGATCTGCTGCAGGCATGGGCTTAAATTTGTCTTCGGGTGATCCAGATGGTTACTATCCGGATTTCACCCAGTAATGCTGTGCGGGCTGGGCAGGGGGGTCAAGCTTACCCGTCTGATGTCTTCTACGCTCGTTCCTCTGCGCCTCCCACAATACATTCCAATGCGCCATCACGTGATTACAAACACTTCCTCCTTCATCCCGGAAGGAGGAAGTGTTTGTAATCACATGACTGCACATTGGAACGCATCGTGGGAGGCGCCGAGGGACGAGCGGAGAAGACGTCAGGTGGGTAAGCTTGACCTCCTCCCCCCGCCCAGTAACTATCTGGATCACCCGAAGACGAATTTAAGCCCATGCCTGGCTAAAAGTATTAAAAGCAGAGGATTAGCTGGGTTGCCAGGCAACTGGTATTACTTAAAGGGAGTTAACCACTTCACTATTGATGGGTTTTACCCCTTCTGTACCAGAGCAATTTTCACCTTTCAGCGCTCCTTACATTCATTCCCCAATAACTTTATCCCTACTTATCACAACAAATCGATCTATATCTTGTTTTTTTTCGCCAACAATTAGGCTCTCTTGGGGTGGTACATTTTGCTAAGAATTAATTAATTCTAAATGCATTTTAATGGGAAAAATAAGAAAAAATTGGGAAAAAATCATTATTTCTCAGTTTTCGGCCAGTATAGTTTTAAAATAATACATGCTACCGTAATTAAAACCCACACATTTTATTTTCCCATTTGTCCCGGTTATTAAAACGTTTAAAATATTTTCCTTGTACAATGTATGGAGCCAATATTTTATTTGGAAATAAAGGTGCATTTTTTTCAGTTTTGCATCCATCACTAATTACAAGCCAAAAATAACATTAACCACCTTAGCGGTATGGACGAGCTCAGCTCGTCCATTACCGCCAGAGGGTGCCGCTCAGGCCCTGCTGGGCCGATTTTGATAAAATAAAGAGCAGCACACGCAGCCGGCACTTTGCCAGCCGCGTGTGCTGCCCGATCGCCGCCGCTCTGCGGCGATCCGCCGCGAGCAGCGGCGAAAGAGGGTCCCCCCAGCCGCCTGAGCCCTGCGCAGCCGGAACAAATAGTTCCGGCCAGCGCTAAGGGCTGGATTGGAGGCGGCTGACGTCAGGACGTCGGCTGACGTCCATGACGTCACTCCGCTCGTCGCCATGGCGACAGGAGAAGCCAAACACGGAAGGCTGCTCATTGCGGCCTTCCGTGTTACTTTTGGCCGCCGGAGGCGATCAGAAGAACGCCTCCGGAGCGCCATCTAGTGGGCTTTCATGCAGCCAACTTTCAGTTGGCTGCATGAAATAGTTTTTTTTTTATTTAAAAAAAACCCTCATGCAGCCGCCCTGGCGATCTTAATAGAACGCCAGGGTGGTTAATATACCCTCTTGACATACAGTACAGACCAAAAGTTTGGACACACCTTCTCTTTCAAAGAGTTTTTTCTTTATTTTCATGACTATGAACATTGTAGATTCACACTGAAGGCATCCAAACTATGAATTAACACATGTGGATTGTGTACAAGTATAGTACATACCAAAAAGTGTGAAACAACTGAAAATATGTCATATTCTAGGTTCTTCAAAGTAGCCACATTTTGCTTTGATTACTGCTTTGCACACTATTGGCATTCTCTTGATGAGCTTCAAGAGGTAGTCACCTGAAATGGTTTTCACTTCACAGGTGTGCCCTGTCAGGTTTAATAAATGGGATTTCTTGCCTTATAAATGGGGTTGGGACCATCAGTTGTGTTCTGGAGAAGGCAGGTGGATACACAGCTGATAGTCCTACTGAATAGACTGTTAGAATTTGTATTATGGCAAGAAAAAAGCAGCTAAGTAAAGAAAAATTGGGAAAACTTTGAAAGTGTCCCCAAGTGCAGTCTCCAAACCCATCAAACGCTACAAAGAAACTGGCTCACATGCGGACCGCCCCAGGAAAGGAAAACCAAGAGTCACCTCTGCTGCGGAGGATAAGTTCATCTGAGTCACCAGCCTCAGAAATCACAGGTTAACAGCAGCTCAGATTAGAGACCAGGTCAATGCCACACAGAGTTCTAGCAGCAGACACATCTCTAGAACAACCGTTAAGAGGAGTCTGTGTGAATCAGGCTTCATGGTAGAATATCTGCTAGGAAACCACTGCTAAGGACAGGCAACAAGCAAAAGAGACGTGTTTGGGCTAAAGAACACAAGGAAGGGACATTGGACCAGTGGAAATCTGTGCTTTGGTCTGATGAGTCCAAATTTGAGATTTTTGATTCCAACCACCGTGTCTTTGTGTGACACAGAAAAGGTGAACGGATGGACTCTACATGCCTGGTTCCCACGTGAAGCATGGAGGAGATGGTGTGGAGGTGCTTTGCTGGTGACACTGTTGGGGATTTATTCAAAATTGAAGGCATACTGAACCAACATGGCTACCACAGCATCTCGCAGCGGCATGCTATTTCATCCGGTTTGTGTTTAGTTGGACCATCATTTATTTTTCAACAGGACAATGACCCCAAACACACCTCCAGGCTGTGTAAGGGCTATTTGACCAGGAAGGGGAGTGATGGGGTGCTGCGCCAGATGACCTGGCCTCCACAGTCACCAGACCTGAACCCAATCGAGATGGTTTGGGGTGAGCTGGACCGCAGAGTGAAGGCAAAAGGGCCAACAAGTGCTAAGCATCTCTGGGAACTCCTTCAAGACTGTTGTAAGACCATTTCAGGTGACTACCTCTTGAAGCTCATCAAGAAAATGCCAAGAGTGTGCAAAGCAGTAATCAAAGCAAAAGGTGGCTACTTTGAAGAACCTAGAATATGACATATTTTCAGCTGTTTCATACTTTTTGGTTATGTACTATACTTCCACATGTGTTATTTCATAGTTTGGATGCCTTCAGTGTGAATCTACAATGTTCATAGTCATGAAAATAAAGAAAACTCTTTGAATGAGAAGGTGTGTCCAAACCTTTGGTCTGTGCTGTACATAATAAAACATTTCAGTCCCTAAGGTTACAATTTGTGTATTTTATTTTTTTTATTGCCATTTTTTTATACATATACTTTATTTAGTTAACTGTGGGAAAGTGGTAGGTAATTTTAATAGTAGGGGTTAATTTTAATGGCATATATGTCGGTGTAATTTTACTATTTGGCCACAAGATGTCCTTGTGCATTATTTTCCTGAGCGTACTATTAGTACGCGAACAGGAAGCGGTGTGTGTATGTTTTACTTCATTAGTTACAATGATTGCAGGCATCTCATTGATGCTGGCAATCATTGACACGGGGACTGCCCAGTGCACACCAAAACCGCTAGCAGATCCACAATACGCTAGCAGTTTTGGGAGCTGATTTTAGAGCAATTCTAGGTATGTTTAGAGAGGTTTTCTAAACATACCTAGCGGTTTTGGGTGCGTTTTTGTGTAGCAGAACACATATTGTTACAGTAAAAGCTGTACTGAACAGCTTCTGTAACAAAAACGCCTGGCAAACCGCTCTGAAGTAGCGTTTTTTTAGAGCGGTTTGCGTTTTTCCTATACTTTACATTGAGGCAGAAACGCTTCTGCAAACCGCAAACGTTCAGCAGGAGGCACGTTTGCAACAAACTTCAAACCGCCGGTGTGCACCATCCCATTGCAATACATTAGCCAAGCGTATTTGCATGCGGATGCAGCCGGCGGATCACACCTAAAACCGCTCAGTGTGCACTGAGCCTATGATTAGTGAATGGGAACAGCCCTCTAACAGGCGGCAGTGGGAATTCACGCAGAAGTGATCGCAGAAGCCAGTGACGTCCATCCGCTGCAATAGACGAATATCTACATCTCTGAGCAGGAACTGAAGTCCTGCAGGATGTAGATATACCGTCATAAACCACATAAGTGGTTAAATAAGGGCCACTGGGCGTGATGCATGTAACTGCGGTAATATTGCTGTGCACAGACAGCACTCAGCAAATCGCAATAACTACCCTTACTTCTGCCAGGAATACCGCGAGGTACGCGATTAGTGTGACCCATGGTATTCAAGCAGCACGACAGATGCTACAGTAACTCACGTTACTAATGAGCGCTAATGATAATAGTGCTCGTTACCATAGCAGTGCTCGGGCTACTGAAGTACTGCTGGTCGCGTAACTAGCGGTACCGCTGTGGGGGGAAGTAAGGGTAATATTGCAGTGGGCTGCCTGTGCACGGCAATATTACCGCAGTTACATGCATCAGGCCCATGGTGTGTTAACATTGATTAGCACTTCTTACCAGGCTTCATACTTTGTATGACCGCGCTATGGTCCTTGAAACTATAATGTAAATATGTTAGATTAATTATCTACTGACTTATTCACATAAGATGAGCTAGCTGGAGCAAGTGTAAAAGATTTCTCTAAAAAGGAAAGACCCAATATTTTTGTTTAAAATCTTTTATTTATTTATTTTTTATATGTACTTAAGTGAACTGACAAACATTGTAACATAAAGTTATATTTAAAAACACCTGCAAATGGTACAAAAAACCACTGTGAATGGAACATGCTGTTTTTTCAATGTATAAAGTATAATTTCGAGTATCAATGGTGTCACCACCCCTATCTCTACAAGCGGGCATCACAGCACCATAAATCCACATTACAGTTATAACTCTGAGCCTAGACACAATATATTTAATAGATAAATACAAATGTCATCCTTATTGAACTGAGATGTACATGGGATGGTAATAGTGCATGCAACTTGTATGCAGCTTCCTGCCAGTTTGGATTGTCCCAATTCCAAACTGCATACAATGGACATTAAATTTACATGTGAACTGGAATGATCAGCATCACATTGACCATCTCTACTATTGAACGCTCCAACAAATGATCTGTCAAGAGTATTCCTGTAAAAGATCCCTATTAGAGATACACCCTGCATTGCACAAATAGCATGAAAGGAATTTTCATAGAAAAAATGAAAGTAAGTTCACGCTATGGGGTACATTCCCTAAACGGTAAGCAGAATAATTTGCATAAGGTTTTATGCACGATTAGTGGAGCATAATGCATTGCATGTAATGTATTGCTCTCTGCTCTACTCATCGTGTGGTAAGACGTCACACAGGTTCTTCTGCTTACAGCAGTTTAGGGGATACACCCATATTAGGGTAGGAACACCACTAGGCAGAATCACATATGCGTTTCCCATAGCACGTAGTGAAAAACGCATATGTGATTCTGCCTAGTGTGTTCCTACCCTGAGTATTGCTGCATGTGAATGCACTGCTCATAAAATTTTATGGACATGTTCCCACCTCCTAAAAATAAATAAATAAATATGCGCTAAATGGATACAATGAAGAAGAAAAAACGTGGTGTGCAAATCTGACCATTATTGGAAATAATGCAATGTAAGTCCATCAAAAAAAGATTGCGCTCATAGTCAAGGGAAAGTAGAAAACTAATTAAAGATCACCGTCCTGTTGGCACAGAATCCAGAAACCACTGCTTGGGAGTGATAAGGAAACTGAGACTCCGTGATCAGAGAATGTCCTCTTGCTCTCTGTAACTCTCACGTCACATTAGAGATAGGAAAAGACCATATAGCATAATCCAGTCTGAACTTTCAACCCGTCCAGGGGCGTAGCAATAGGGGTTGCAGAGCTTGCAACCGCATCGGGACCCTTGGGCCAGAGGGGCCCCAAAGGGCCCTCCCTCAACTGCAGTATTAGCTCTCTATTGGTCCTATGCTCATAATAATCACTTCTATAGATGCTTTGAATAGTGGTAAACATTAACAAACTGTTCCCCATCCTCTTCTTGCACCTCTGACACTGTAGTTGCCATTGTCAGGTTTTGGTGTGACGTTATGTATAGAGTGAAAAAGAGAAGAACCGAGAACCCGATATGGTGTAGTATGTCAAGATAATTGGATTATTAGAAAGAGTATTAATTGTATACTCACAAACCAGGGTTACCTCCAGGTAACCACTGTATAGGCAGGTGAGGAGATTAGCCTGTCCCCACTCAGGATTAAGAAGTCGCTCTCTGTAGGCTTGAAAAACAAGAAGGGGTATCCCCCTCCACCAAAGGTGGATACAATCAGTATTATGATAGAGAACAGAGGCGCCAAAAGGATAAAAACAATATTTAAAAGTTTTAAAATTATTGCTTAGGAGGCAGTGGTGGACTCACCTCCCACAAGCAGACACAACATGTATAGAGTGCTTGGGGGGCCGCAATGTAAAACTTGCATCGGGGCCCATAGCTCCTTAGCTACGCCACTGAACCCGTCTCCTCTCCAGTGAATCAAACACCCTTCACCACAAACACCATTAGTGCTGGGACACACCCCCAATGCGCCCGCACTCACCCAGCCATCCTCCAATAACTCTGGAGGCAAGATTTGGGGGATGGATGATAAGTTACCAGGAACATCCGCACTAAAACTGAAAGGCTTCAGATAGCATAAAACCTTTTTTTAATAAAACCTTTAATAAAACCTATAAAATCACTATTACACATTATTGTAAATAAATATGGGTCTGTTATGTTATTTACAGACGTGCTCCTGATCTTAGAAATCAGTTGGCACCTAGTTGTGTGGGACCCCCTAGAATTGGGCAGATGTGGGGATGGCAGACTCCGGGATTCTCCCCTTGCAGATACTGCAAGGGATGTAATGCTGGGAATACACAATGAGATTTTTTTCAGTCGATTTACTGTCCGATCTTATTTTCGATCGATTTTCCGATCAAATTTCTTATCAATTTCCATTCACTTCTATAAGAAATTGATCAGAAAAATGATCAAAAATAAGATCGACATGTTGGAAATTATCTATCGAACCATCTATCTGCTGAAAAAAAAATGATGGTGTATTCCCAACATAAGGAAGCAAAGGGTTGGAAGACAAATCACATTATATAATAAGCAGCCACTGGGACGCGCTCAAGAGGCCACGCTGCAGTGTTAGGGACTTTTGCCTTGAACTCCTTACTCTACAGGAACTGACCCTAGCCCCGATTCAAACCCTGGTCTCCCATGTCAAAGTCGTATCCTTAACCCCCTTGCCGTTACAATTCTGGCGGCAAGGGGGCAGCGCAGCACTTTAAAAAAAAAAAATTAAATCATGTAGCGAGCCGAGGGCTCGCTACATGATAGCCGCTGACAAGCGGCATCTCCCTATCCACTCTGATCGCCTTCGGCGATCAGAGTAAGCAGGAAATCCCGTTCAGAACGGGATTTCCTGCTGGGCTTCACCGGTCGCCATGGACGTCAGAGGGAATCCCGATCCACCACTCAGCGTTGCCTGGCACTGATTGGCTAGGCTGCGCAGGGGGTCTGGAGGGGGGGGGCGGCGCGGCGGGTAGCGGCGAATCGGCGGCGAGCGGCGGCGATCAGAAACTGAACGCAGCAAGCAAAGTGCTAGCTGCGTGCAGGGAAAAAAATTGTGAAAATCGGCCCAGCCGGGCCGGAGAAATCCTCCTACGCAGGTTACCCCGAGCTGAGCTCGAGATAACCGGCAAGGAGGTTAACCAGTACACTATCCAGCCATCATTCGCCAACCAAAAAACTTTTAAGATACAACAGTTTTTGACATATGCCACTGCGTTCATGGTATATGTGATCTGCTGTGAATGTGGTCTGCAGTACTTGGGCCGCACTACCAGATCACTTAAAGAACGTATTGGTGAGCATATTAATAATATAAAAAATGGGTTTGAACAGCATAGTGTTTCTGCACACTTCAAGGCAAAACACCAAAAATAATCCAAAGTTCATGCATTTCTGTGTGGTTGAAAAACTTGAGCCCAGTTGGAGGGGATGCAATAGAACTAGAAAGATCTCTAAAAAAAACAAAAAAAAACCCTAAATTAATTTACGATGTGGAAACATCCACTCCGAGTCGGTTAAACGTGGAATTGGTCATTAACTGTTTTAATGTAAATGGATGAAAATATTGGGGTTTTATAGTGATGTTGCTGCACCCTACGGGTTCCATGTGTCACTTGGTACGCAGATTATGCCCTGTTCTACATGCCGCTTGGTATGTGTTTTTAAGACTGTTGCATGTTTTGTATCAGAATTTGGATTGTCGAGCTGTTTCAGGTAAGAGTGTATATACATGTTCTGGGCCCATCACAATCCTGCTGCCTTTGTAGTGTACAAGGGGCGGGAGGGGGTTTGGAGATAAGTGTTTATGTAGCCTTGGTATTGCTATAAATCCGTTATAGTACTGACATTTATTAGTGGGGAGATTATATTTTATGTGGTATTAAATCAGTTGTTTCATATGCTTAAAGTGAACCTTAAGTCAGAAAAAAAGAGTTTTACTCACCTGGGGCTTCTACCAGCCCCCTGCAGCAGTCCTGTGCCCTCGCAGTCACTCATGGCTCCTCTGGTCCCCCGCTGCCAGCTAGTTTCGTTTGTGCCGACAGGCCCGTCAGGACTGGCCACGCGTAGCTTTTTCCGCATTCACGACTGCAATTAGCACTATTGCGGGCCGCAACGTGTACAAAAATACGCGTTGCTGCATATCTATGAGTTCATAATGTGGCAACGTGTATTTTTGTACGCGTTGCGGCCCGAAATAGTGTTAATTGCAGTCGGGAATGCGGAAAAAGCTACGCGTGGCCAGTCCTGACGAGCCTGTCGGCAAAAACGAAACTAGCTGGCAGCGGGGGACCAGAGGAGCCATGAGTGACTGTGAGGGCACAGGACTGCTGCAGGGTGCTGGTAGAAGCCCCAGGTGAGTAAAACTCATTTTTTTTTCTGGCTTAAGTGTCCCTTTAACCTTGGTCTTGGAGGGTAGCGCTTATATAACCGCTTCGCTGAGAATCACGTATAGGCATATGTCAGTTTAAATGCATGATCAATAGAATTGAATTGATTTGAAATGCCTCCAGTAAGGGGGAGTGGCTGTAGAGGGAAATATAGGAGCCGACAGAGCGTGAGACCTCAGCTCCTGATGAGTCATTATTGTGATGAAACTCGTAGTCATAGGGCGGATCCAGGTCCCATGTGACCTGCTGGCTGAAGGGGGTCCTGGATAGAAAGCAGGTATCCAAGGCGGTGAATGTGTGAGTGGCTACTTAGGACCGACACCATTTTTAAAATGCGCTGTGACAGCCCACGCTTGTGAGTGTAATTGTGATTTTAAAAGTTTTTATTAAAAAAAAAGCCTTTCAGTTTTAGGCTACTTACACACCAGGACGTTGCGTTTAGGGGACGTTATAGCCCTAACGCAACGCCTGGTGCTCTCTGATGTGGACATCAGAGTGAGCCGCGTTGTGCAGCTCACTCTGGCATCCGTGATGCCGTGATGCGTACTCTTGGACGCATTGCGGCATCACGTGGTCCCGCCTGGCCAATCGCCGCACAGAGCGGCCGCTCCAGGAAGTAAACACTGCACATCACACCGTGCAGTGAATATTAATTAGCCATGTGCCTGGCCGCTCTCCACTCCTCCCCAACACTACTGAGCACGTGCGCAAAGTCTAATGCGGCTTAGCCGCGCATAACGCACAGCATGCAGCACTCTCAACGGATGTGCTGCGTTACAATGTAATGCAACGTGGGCACTGTGAACAGCCCATTGATTTTTCATTACTGTGCGGTGGGGCTGCGTTACAGGCTGCTCTAACGTGCGCCTGTAACGTCTCACTGTGAAAGCAGCCTTAGTGCTGATGTTCCTGGTGGTTTATCATCCATCCCCACACACTGTTAAATCCTGCCTCCGGAGTTATTGGAGGATACCTGGGTGAGTGCGGGTGCATGGGGGCAGGGGGGGATTCCAGCACTGATGGTGTTTGTAGTAAAGGTTGTTTGATTCACTGGAGAGGTGGAGGGTTGAAAGATCAGACTGGGTTACGCAATACGGTCTTTTCCTATCTTTTATGTGACGTTAGAGTTATGGAGCGCAAGAGGACATTCTCTGATCACGAAGTCTGTTTCTTCATTCCTCCAGAGCAGTAGTTTCTGGATTCTGTGCCAACAGGACGGTGATCTTTGAATTAGTGTTCCCATCTCTGCATTGTAATGGACCACATTATCTAAACGCTTGTTCTACCAATAATGTGCACGTTACCATAGCAAATAAAAAATGAGCATGCCATTATATGCAGAGTGTGTGCTGGGTTCTGCCCACATTGTAGCCTGAGTGTTACGCAATGCACATAGAGGCCCATACGCAGTTCACTTTTTCTCCTAGGTGTTTTTTACTAGGTGATATTTTTAAACTTTTCAATAAAATGCCTTTTTAAACCAACAGCAAGCAAGAAAATACTCAAAATAATTTTAATAGTAATTTTTCACCTGTTGGTACTTTTTTACAATTGCAAAGTGCCGAAAAGTTATTTTTAAATAGAACATGAAAAATTATCTCCTAGGAGAAAACTCAGGAGAAAGAAAGATTAATTTTATGGACTCGAGGAGCTGGAAATGTTTAATTGCATTAACTTGAAGTGATTGTTGATTTAAACTTTTACACAAACGCTTCAAACTCTTCTGTAATCATAGTTAAAGATTACTTTAAAATCTATACTAAAAGACAAGCTGATATACAGGAAAAGCCTGCAACTCTTGTAAGGTAAAAAGTAATAAAGACACATAGACACTAAAGTATCACTTTTTTCCCTGCAGTAAACATGAAATTTAATATACAGTATATAATGAAAATATTCAAAATAATATATATATATATATAGTCAAGAATATAGACCGAGATGATAAAATATGCACACAGAAAACCTGTTTTTGTAATTATCCTATAATCCTTTAACAAGAAATTCAGAAGAAAAAACACAGAAGGGCTCCCTTGCCACACCTATATGTTTGTGAAAACTGTGGATATCTGGTATCCCACCTTAAAGGACCACTCTCACAAAAATTTTAAGTAAGAGTAAAATGAGCCATAAATTACTTTTCTCCTATGTTGCTGTCACTATAGTCGTTTGTAAGGATCGTTCCCCGATCTTTACCAACGACGATTGTTACAAAAAATGAACCACCGACTATTAACCTCCCTGGCGGTAAGCCCGAGCTGAGCTCGGGCTATGCCGCGCAGGGGGAGATCTCAGCCCCTGGTGGGGCGATTTTTAATCTGTAAATTGCTGTGCGCGCAGCCAGCACTTTGCTAGCCGCGCGCACAGCTTGATCGCCGCCGCTCTGCGGCGATCGGCCGCACGCAGCGGCGAAAGAGGGCCCCCGCCAGAGCCCTGCGCTGCCCGGACCAATGAGTTCCGGGCAGCGCTATGGGCTGGATCGGAGGTGTCTGACGTCAGGACGTCGGCTGACGTCCATGACGTCATCCCGATCGTCGCCATGGCGACAGGAGAAGCCAAACAGGGGAACGCGTTGTATACGCGTTCCCCTGTTTGCTATAGATGCCGGCGACGATCGCACTAGAGGGACACATGCGCCCTCTAGTGGTGTTTCATGTAGCTACCACTCTGGTAGCTTTACATGAAACAAAAAAAAAAAATTTAAAAAAAAAGTTTTTTTTGCCAATTTGGCAAAAAAAATTAACCGCCAGGGAGGTTAAGGCAAACGACGAACGAGCCAAATCGCTACAAAAGAAAGTTCTGTCTCGGCGGATTTTAACCAACGACGATCGTTTGCAAAAGTAGTACATCGTTGGAAACGGTCGTTCGTACTAGGCTTGACATGCACATTTCACAATTTCTCCGTGAAACTTCTAATTTTTATGCGCAGGCGCAATAGTTGCTTTACGTGATGTAACGTTCGTTGTCGCATGTGTGTACGTAGCATTACAGTAAGTAGTAGAAATCTGACAGAACCGATAAGTTTTGGACTAGCCCATCTCCTCAATGGGGCTTCTCAGGTTTTTTTTATTTTTAAAAGCACTTACCATATATACTCGCAAGCAAGCCGACCCGCATGTAAGCCGACCCCCCAACTTTTACCTGGAAAACCAGGAAAAAATGATTGACCCCCATATAAGCCGGGGGTAGGAAATGCTGGCCGCGTGATCCCCCCCATTGTGTCCCAGTATAGCTAGTATAGTGCCCAGTATAGCTAGTATAGTGCCCAGTATAGCTAGTAAAGTGCCCAGTATGGGTAGGTAGTCCCCCAGTATAGCTAGTATAGTGCCCAGTATAGGTAAGTAGTCCCCAAGTATAGCTAGTAAAGTGCCCAGTTTAGCTAGTATAGTGTCCCAGTATAGCTAGTATATTGCCCAGTATAGCTAGTATATTGCCTAGTATGGCTAGTATAGTTCCCAGTATGGCTAGCATAGTGCCCCAGTATGGCTAGCATAGTGCCCCAGTATGGCTAGCATAGTGCCCCAGTATGGCTAGCATAGTGCCCCAGTATGGCTATGGCTAGCATAGTGCCCCAGTATGGCTATGGCTAGCATAGTGCCCCAGTATGGCTAGCATAGTGCCCCACTATGGCTATGGCTAGCATAGTGCCCCAGTATGGCTAGCATAGTGCCCCAGTATGGCTAGCATAGTGCCCTAGTATAGTCCCAGTATGGGTAGGTGGGTGGGTAGGTTGTTAGTGCCCCTCCCCGCTCCCCCCGCGGCTGCCGCTGCTATTACCTTAGGTGGCGCCGCTTCCTCTATCCCTGTCCTGCTCCGGTACCTGACTCACAGCAGCGCACCCCTCGGCGGCTGCTGCTGAGATGACGGAGGAAACCATAGAGAGCGGCTTCCTGTAGTGGCGATGCCGTTACTATGGGAACCGCTCTCTATGGTTTCTTCCGTCATCACAGCAGCCGCCGAGGGGCGCGCTGCTGTGAGTCAGGAACCGGAGCAGGACGGGGATAGAGGAAGCGGCGCCGCCTAAGGTAATAGCAGCGGCGGCCGTGGGGGTAGCGGGGAGGGGTACTACCACGCCCACCCACCTACCCATGCTGGCACATCACTCGCAAGCAAGCCAACCCCCCAACTTTTGCCCCACTTTTGGGGGGCTCAAAAATTCGGCTTGCTTGCGAGTATATACGGTAAATGGCAATTGCTCCATCCAACTGCCAAAAAAGTGTGCAGCGAGCAAGGAGGCTGGTCAGCATCTTTATGTAAATCATTTTCAAGTGGTGTCTTTATAAAGAATAAAGGTTATGCTGAGAATTCCCTATGGAGAGATGGACTAGACCAAAAACTGTTGGTTATAACACCTTAGTGAATTCAAAATTAGATTTTACCCATGAGGTAAATTATCAAACGTTTGATAAAGCTTAGTGAATTGAGGCCATTGTGTTTTCCCAGCATAACAGTTCTTTCTTGCACCAAAGTCATTTTAGCTAGCTCTGACATTGGTGAATTTTCTACTTTATCTTGCTTACTTTGTAATTTTTGCAAATTAATAATGTACAATAGCAAACGAATAAAACTGTAAATGTTAGCTTTATTGCAAGCTATATATTTTAGCAGGAAAAAATACGTTTTTGGAAAGCTTCAAACCCTGGAGATTATTGTGGAATCTGGGAGCCCCCTTTAAAGTCCTTGCTCACATTGCATACGGCTCGCATGTCCGTCTACGTTGGGCTGTTTTTGAGGCGTCTCTTTTTTTTTTCCAATTCCCAGCGCTTGGGTGGGCAACTCGTTTTTTGTGCTTAGCGGTTATCTAAGCAATTTGTTTCCGAGTGGTTTTGTAATTCACTCCCTGACACAAGTCAGGTAGTGCACTCTTTGACCAGAAAATAATAAATATGATGTATTTATTCTTAAAAAACGCAAATTCAATAGCTACACAACATTTTGTGAGCGTTTTGCATTGCTCCTATACTTTCCATTGAGGCGTCTCAAAAATGGTCCATGCACCACTTTACTGAACGGACAGCACACGACCCGCGCTGATATGAACCTTCTCATAGACATTCATTGTCCACGCCGTCGGGGGGCGTTTTTAAAAATCGCACGCAGCGGAAAAAAAAACCTGAAAACGCCTGCAGTGTGAATAAGCCCTAAAAGGGGCCCTTTCATTTTTTCACAGCACTCCGCTCAGTGGTTTGGAATAAGTACTCATTATTGCAATGAGTTAAATGTAAAATAAAATAAACACTGTGGTTAAAAAAAGAGAGCTTATCTAATATTAATCATAAGTATAGTATGTATTTTTGTTTTAATTGTAATTTAATTGTAGAAAAAAAATGTCTGTAATTATAAATCAAATATGTTGCTTCCTGAGAGCACTGTGTATTGGTGGTATAACAAAGTAGCCAGCTTTTTGTCTATGTAGGATCACAAAGACATTTAGTGCATTGTAAATTAATGCAAAAATGATGATAAACGTAGTTAGTGTCTCGAAGTAAAATTAATGCTATACCCCAAATTAATTAAAACTAAGGGGTGCAAATATTTATTTAATTTTAGCACATTTTAATTGCACATTTATTGGGCTTTAAAACGTTCTATTTAGAAAAAAAAATACCACTAATGTAATAGTGAAATATATTATTTTGAAGGTATCCAGATTTTTCCTCAGAACCCGAAGATTAACAGTGGCTTAGTACTAAAATGAACCCTTACACTGAAGATGCATACACACATCCAATATTGATTGACCAATTTTACCAATTCCATGTAGCATGAGAGCTTAGCTACTCCTTTTTTTTTTTTCCAAAGGATTTCAAATCTGTAAGGCCCCCATATTACATGACATAGTGATGAAGTTCAAAATTTGAATAGAGCAAAAAAATGTTTCAATATGCACAATATCTAAATCACTACGACTAAGGACCAGTGTGGCCCGACAAGTAATGCTATTTGTTGGGACCGCATGACTTGTGGATCTGTGGTCGGAATATGCATGTATGTCATTACAAGTGCTTATGATGACTGCTGCTTGCATACTTGCTTGCTAATATATGCCTGGCATTGATGAACACTTCTAGACTTTAGGTCCTTTCAGCCCAATTGGGCCGGTGCCTTAATACTACTATTGGCCTGTGGCAAAAGACTTGTGTACTGGCTGTGTACCGTTAGGCCTTGTTCACATCAGAGGAGCGCAGATGGCTGTGCGATGCAAACGCAGCGCATCCGATCGCACGCCATCTGCGCCGCTGCCCGCTGCACTGCTGATCCCATCCATTGACAGTGATGGGATCAGCTCTGCGGTGCGGGCAAAATGCAGGCAGCAGTACGCAAGCGCTTCCCAGCGCATTGTACTGCTGCGCAGTGCAGTAGATGTGAACGGTAGAAGGGCAGTCTATGCCCTTCTGCCGTTCCTGCGTTTCAGCACCTCATACGCGCTTCCATATCCGCACGGAAGCGCGTATGATGTGAACGAGGCCTTAAACTGATGATTATTAGGTGGCCGTCCCCAGGAGTTGCATATTGCTTTTACATAATATGGTGTAAATTCTCTAGCTTTGCGGAAACATAATCACCAGATTGAGCAGCTTTCTCCCAGATATTACTGAATTCTAGTGGCTCAAAACATGTTAGCAACTCTGTCTTGGTTTTGTTTTTTTTCTTGGGAAGCAAGGGGGGGGGGGGGATTTTTGATCTAATAAAGCTGCAATGTTAGGCATTGTGCAGCAGATTTTGTAACTTGTCACAGGTTGCCTTACTTGCGTTGTAGTGAGGATGAGATGCCCCTGTCGCATCCCACCGCAATGCAAAAAAAAACTACATGACCCTACAGCAGGGCGTACCGACCGGCAGGGTCATATGTATAGCAACTCCGCTCAGTGACGTACTCCCTGCTGGGCAGGAAGTATGTCACTGGGTTTCCTATCGGTTAGCGCATGCGTGCAGCAACACACCATTGCCCCAAGCACTGTGCAGTAACGCACTGTTGCCCTTGCGTCGGATCAGATGCTTCCAGTGCACCGCAAGGGGCCACAGTAAGTGTAAAAGTCTCTATAAACTTTCATTGCTTTTGTGGCCCCTTGCAGCAAGATAGGGTAACACAATGCAGGTTTAGCCTTAAAGTCTATTGAGTAGCCATCTTGGTCAAGTCATTTACAATGCTCTCAAATGTACCATCTTTACCAAAATCGCTATGGAGATCTGGGTCATGTTACAACTGAAATAATGAATAGTGTTTGTTATGAGTTATTAGCATCCTCATGTGTCCATCAACATTCACTCTCTTTGCAAATCAGTTGTTAATTTAAATATTACAATTATTACTAACACAAATTTTAAACAATACCAGTTGCCTGAACAAGCATGTAGATCACCTCCTGACATAAATCTCACAAGATCAGCCACATGTTTGTTTCAGATGTGTGATTCAGACACTACTGGTCTACTGCAATCATTCTGAAAAGCTAAAACATCTGCAAATTCAAGTGTATTGAATTCCGTGCAAAATAATGTGTTTAAAAGCTTAGCTGAATCAAAATGATATGTGCATATTGATAATTATGTGCACAGAATTATTAGCACTGCTCTTTTAAACTCAGTGGCCGTCCTTTTTTTCGCTCTGTTCTTCCAATTTTCCACTTTCCTATACATAACATTGAGGCTGAATCGCCTCAGAAATCATTCAGCAGAAATGCTGCAGGACCCACGTTTGTGTTTAGGAGAAAATCTCATTGCTCTGGTGTGATCCATCTCATTCAAATACATTAGCCAAGCGCTTTTCAGGTCGCATTTACAGTGGGACGTTATGGTCGAGCGTTATAAAGTCTCATAACGCAGCTTAACGCGCTGCAATGATGATCCTATGGGCCGTTCACGGTGCAACGTTAAAGTCGCATTAAAAAAAGTTGCGTTATGGTAACTCACTACTTGCAGTGCGTTACCTCTTAACGCAGACACGTTGCAACTTTAAAGTTGCATTAAACCGCACCGTCCCACTGTGATTACAGCCTTTAAGTGCTACTGTTTTTAAAAGCACTCGGAAGCTCTTTTGGTGTGCATCAGCCCTTAATCCTGCAGTGTTTTGGCAAAAACTCATGGTACCACCTGAAGTTTGAGGAAATTCTTGATGACTGCCAGAATCGTGGCATATGTGACTGCACAGAATCATGCAAGTTTTTAAAGGACAACTGTAGCGAGAGGTATGTGGATGCTGCCATATTTATTTTCTTTTAAGCAACACCAGTTGCCTGGCAGCCATGCTGATCCTCTTAATCTAATACTTTTAGACATAGCCCCTGAACAAGCATGCAGCAGATCAGATGTTTCTGACATTGTCAGATCTGACAAGATTAGCTGCATGCTTGTTTATGGTGTTATTCAGACACCACTGCAGACACATAGACCAGCAGGGCTGCCAGGCAACTAGTATTGTGTAAACGGAAATAAATATGGCAGCCTCCATATTCTTCTCACTTCAGTTGTCCTTTAAGCTAATACCTCTGACTTTTAGCTGTAATGACAGACCCAGTAACTTGAATTGACTGCATTTGAGCATCTGGTGTGCAGTGAGTCTTTGGCCTCGTTCATACTTTGCAATTTTACATTGAGATGTTCTGCAATTTTGCCATAATTGTGTTTTGTGAATCTCATTCCAGTGAATGAGAAACGTGATTGCTGCAGCGTGAGTAATTCCATTGGATTACATGTGCTACAGCGGGGGTGTGCGTGCGTGTCAAGGATTAATCACTTTTGCTGTAGATAAATTAACATTAGATCACTGGAAGTAATGTTACAGCTACTTGAATATGGTTTATTTAAAATTATCCCAGTTTACTTTTGAACCTGTCTCTATTTGTATTGGTGATTATCTAATCTCTAGTTGAGCTTGAACACTTTTTTCCAGAAACATTTAAGTGAATGTTTACCGGTTAAAAAAAGAAAAAGTCAGATACTCACCTAAGGAGAGGGAAGGCTCGGTCCTAATGAGCCTTCCCTCTCCTCTCCCGGTGCCCGGTCCCGCGCAGGATCCCCCGTGGCAGTATTCGACCAGTTCGGTCAAATACTGCCACTTCCGCATGCCGAAGGGACCTTTCGGAAGCCTTCGGGAGCACTCGGGCTCCCGATGACGCGGCCGCTCCATACTACGCATGCGCGAGCGCCCTTTATGACACGCTCGCGCGTACGTAGTATGGAGCAGCCCATCTTCGGAAGCCCGAGTGCTCCCGAAGACCTCCGAAGTTCCTGCGGCGGCGGACGCGAACGGGGGAGCCAGCGCAGCACCGAGGGCACCGGGAGAGGAGAGGGAAGGCTCATTAGGACCGAGCCTTCCCTCTCCTTAGGTGAGTATCAGACTTTTTTTTTTTTTAACCGGTACCCATTGGCTTTAAAGCACACCTGAAGTTCACAGTGATCACTTGCATTGCATTCCATGTGACATCCACAATGCAACATTACAGACAGCAGTGTCACAAGTTACCTGTGCATTGTCGGGAACAGTAAAGCATGCAGTTCAATTAAAAGTATGCTTCACCTTCACTGTTACTGCACATGTATACAGGTAACACACAGCATGTAGAGCCTTACCTACCATACCGCAACAACCCCACCATATTGTGGGACATGGAGACTGACATTTATTTCCTTTTAAACAATGTAAATTGCCTGTCTGTCCTGCCGACGCCCTGCCTCTAATACTTTTAGTCATAGACCCTGAACAAGCATGCAGATCAGGTGCTCTAGCTGAAGTCTGTCTGGGTTAAGGCGCGTACGCACATGCGACTATAGTCGTTTGAAACGTTCGTTCCCGATCATTTCAAATGACAATCGTTTAAAAAAAAAAGCAGCCAATGACCATTAAGTCTAACGACGGACGAGCTAGATCGTTAAAAACGAACGATCTAGCTTGGCGGATTTTTTTCCAACAACGATTGTTTGCAAAAGTAGTACATCGTTGGAAACGGTCGTTTGTACTAGGCTTGACATGTGCATTTCGCTATTTCTCCATGGAACTTTTCAATTTTTTGTGCAAGCGCAATAGTTGCTTTACGTGATGTAACGTTCGTTCTAACGATCTGATCGTTACACACCTTTAAAAGCTAACTTTACTTAGGTCGTTCTTTCATCAGTTAAAAGTTTGTTCGTCGTTCACAACGAACGATCGTTGTCGTATGTTTGTACTTAGCTTTAGCCGCACACTTGTTTTAGGTACGTGATTAAGAGACACTATTGATGTATAAAAGATCTGCAAAGCTGCCAGGTAACTGGTATTGTTTAAAAGGAAATAAATATTCCAGCCTTCATATGCCTCTCACTTCAGATATATTTTAAAGGAAATCGAAACTAAGCAATAATAATCTTTCCATATCCATAAATGCCCCATTGCCCGACTGTCACGTTGACCCCAGCCCCACAGCCAGGCAAGCAGCATTTTCAAACAGGAGTTAAAGTTCAGAATTGTCATAATAATCTTTGCTGTAACCTCTGAGTGTCGGTACACAATTCCTGACCTCTGAATACATAAATCTCAATAGGCCAGTTGATAGATTTTTATTTTTATTTTTTTTAGTCGAATGCCACATTTCGGCTTGAACATTATTTGGACGTGTCCAAAGAGGAAGGTGAGTTTACACATTTGGCCGCTAGGTGGAACCTGTAGGACTGATAACAATTGCAGATGGGTCTAAACTACATGAACCTAGGGGAAGCATGTGTCAGGCGCTCTCAGAGGGTGGGCTTTTTAGGGTAGGCAAGTGTCAGTGTATAGTAATTGTATCCCAATGAGGATTATTGGAGAGTCATTATGTATTCTCTATAGGCCTTGTTTGGTATTGTTTTTATTTTGTATTGACATCTGTACATCCTTTCATTAAGCATGCATTCGTGCTGTTTTATTTTGGCATGATAATAGAGCCCCTATAGATTAGTTGTGAGTTGGAGGGAGAGGGGGGCCCAAGGCACTGCTTGCTTCCATAGAGAATATTGGCTCGCTAAAGAATGATCACATGTCAACCCTCCTCGTGCTGTTATGATTCCGATAAATGAGTGACAATGATGTATATGTACTGTAACTTACTACCTGCAGTAGTCTCTGGCTGCTTTGCATTAGGTCAGGGATGTATACATTTTGTCAATCTTGAAATGGAATTTTCATGTACGTTGGAATAGGGCAATATTCAACATGTGCAACTTAATAATAATAATAATAATAATGTGTACAGCACCACGGAATATGTTGGCGATTTATATAATACTACTACTAATAATAATATGTAATGCAATGGTGTCAGACTCAGACATAAGACTGATTAAAGCCATACGTGTCTAAGCAATTGTTACTGTACTAATAATGTACTGCTAATAAATTTATGGGTAGTAAGATATTTTGCGTTGCTCATGGTAATCAGCAAAGCATCGTTTCCAATGTAGCCAGATTGCAATAACTGGAATTAATAACTTAAGGAGTAAACTGAGATACTGTATCTTGTGTGCATTTTTATGTAAGAATATGACCTAGTACACCCATCTCCATCATCCTCACTGAATGAAAAGAGGATGATGTCATTATATGGCCAATTACCAATTTACCGGTCTCCTGCTACAAATAGATGCACAGACCTGTCCTAACCTAATCTGGATTCCTGTAAATACTCTGCCTATTTGTACTCCTGACTCATTTTGCACATAGGATTTTTTTCTACTTTGCATATTAATTTTTAAGCTTATGTAGTTTTATAAATGGGATACATTATTGTTGCATTCCTATTTTATAGGTTATGTATTTTTTATAAATTATTTTTACATTCCATTCCTATTTTAGGTTATGTATTTTTATAAATGGGAAATATTATTGTTACAATTTTGCATACAGGATTGATTAAAAAAGACTTGCAGCTGCTGGGGAAACGTAGTCATTTTAAACATCCAGTCCCGTGCAGAAGTGATAAAAACGTCATGCAGGTTTTGATGTTTTCGGAATGAGCTGGGCGTGCGCTGTCTTCCGTTCCGTTTTTTGACTATTCAGTTGACCGAACATTTGCTCCTCAGTTTCTAACTACGGGCCCTAATTCAATTCAGGTTTTCTCCTATATTTTCGGAGATATTTTTCATCTTCTGTTTAAAATATCTTGTCAGCGCTCAGCAATTAAAATGGTACCAAAATGAATGTGAAAAAGTACTTTCAAGTTTAGTCTGAGTATTTTCATGTTTGCTTATGGCTTAAAATGTGCTTTATTTATGAGGCGTGAAAATATCACCTAGGAGTATATTTCGGAGTAAAGGTGAATTGAATAAAGGTGGGTACACACATCAGATAAAAGTCTTTGGAAAATGAAAGATCACAGACCAATTTTACCCCCTTCCATATAGTAGGAGAGCATACTCTACACAGTCTATTCTATGGAGCTGTACTCCCCATCAGATAAAAATCTTTGCAAGATGCTGCACACACAGATGCTGTACACATTCAAAATATCAGTATCTGCAAAAGATCAGTTCCTGCAAAATGCGTTCGTAGTCTGATATCTGCAGATCATCATACTCACCTTGTTTAACAGACAATCATCTGCAGATCAGGTGCACCAGGATGGATCTTCAGGTCTGCAGATGATTGTCTGATCTGCAGATGAAAGTCTGTTAAACAAGGTGTATATGAGATCTGTAGATAATATAGACTATGAATGCATTTTGTAGAAACTGTTTTTTTGCAGGATCTGATTTTTTGCAGATACTGATCTGTTGCATAAGTGCAGCATCTTTATGTACAGGATCTTGCAAAGATTTCTATCTGATGGGGAGTTCAGCTCCATAGAATAGACTGTGTAGGTATGGCTCTCATACTACATGAAAGGGGTTGTAAAATTGGTCTGTGATCTTTCATTTTCCAAAGACTTTTATCTGATGTGTGTACCCACCTTTAGGGCTACTGTGTGCTATGGTCATTACTTGCTGTATATATATATATGTATATATATATATATATATATATATATATATATATATGTGTGTGTGTGTGTGTGTATATTTATATGTGTATATATGTATATCTCACATAGTTTTGTCCATGGTGTGTGAAGCACTTGGGGATTGAGCGTAGAGAACTAGTAGAGGGTCCCATAGGTGCAGCGATGCCGAGGTGATGACCACGGACAGGCTCCAGTGTGTGTAGCCATGCCAATTAAAGCGAGCACACACTAGTGATTAGACAGAGGAGACCTACTGGAAGTCATTCCTGGTCCTAGAGAAAAACACCCGTCGCTTCCAGCTGTGCCTTTTTATGAACAGGTGCGGAAACACAAAAAGGACAATTGCTAGAGGATAAAAATCCACATTAATGGCTGTTGCAGTTTAAAGCAAACTCCAATAAGGGAAATGAGTCCTCCATCATTAATTGGCAATTAGCAACGATCCCTTTCTGTCTCCATTTCATGTGTGATCATATTCCTCCCCTTTGTCCCTGTCTACTGAGCCCGTCTGTTCCATTCTCCATCGTGTAACCCTGGGACTCGCATTTGCTGCTGGACCCCTGACATAATCATTCCTAGTCCTACCTGTTTCTACAGAAAACTGCATCTGTTACACCAGAGATGCCAGCCACTCACTCCACTGATGTGCAGTATAAGACAACCAACTGCCAGCAGTGATATCCAGGATTCTACACTTATCTGACAGTTATCTACTTGCTCCAATGCATTACTTCCTTTCTGCTAGCAGTATTGCTACACACTATTTATTCTTCTCTAGGTGCCCGCTGATGACAGTCTTTTTTTTGTCAAACCTTACTATTTCTATATAATACGAGGAACTACCTAAAACAGCCATTCAATAAAATGTTAAAGTACATTTACTCAGTTTACTCCTCTACTACATAGATTTAGTAAGAATGGACTTAAAATATGTTATCCTTAGTTGGCACTTACATGTAGTTCAACAGATCTGCGCTCAGACATGCAGCCTGTATAACAAACGCAGGGACTTTCATTATAAAAAGATGCTCCTAGCAAAGGCACTATTACAAATAAAAAACATAAGCAGACTACTATAGATGCCTGCTGCGGATAATGCTGGAGAAATAGTCTTACCATCACTAAATATCACGTTATTGCTGTGAGAAAGTACATTTCAAATTATTATTATTATTATTATTATTACCTATTTGGAAAGCGTCAACCATAAAGCAGCACTGTATATTCGCATGTCACCACTACACCCGTTTTTGTTAATAGTCGCAATTCTGGCGAATAGTAGTGGAGAAACAGATTCATCTCTGTTTTGCAAAAAAAGTTTAACAACTATTAGTACTGTCGTGATGGCTGCTTAATCCATCTAAAACTCTAGTAAATATATTTCCCCATATCCCCATAGCCAAATTCATCCTTAAAGTATTAACTAATTGAATGATGGACGATGATCACAATAATAATAATAACTAGTAGTAGTATTATTCGTGTTTTTATGTGTGGCTTTCGGCGAATATGTGGATGGGCGCGAGGATTTGTTAAATGATCACGATTGGATGAATCCTACGGCTGGTAGGTTCATATGTAATCAAATCGATAGCCGTCACGCTGACAAATAGTGCCAATGTATATCTACACACTAAGAGCATCAGGTGTCCGCTGCCCATAGCTGTCTATTGCAATCAATACAGATAATATATGTTTGGTCATACAATTCTCCATAATGTAATGAATAAGTGACACGGGCTGCTCTGCACACCTATTGGAGATGGGGGACAGGACCTCCATTGGTGGCTGGAGGTGTCATTTGTGTGCCATAGCTGGTGTGATGTTGGTAAATAAGAACTTGTCGCAGTGCCTGCAGTCAATAGTCACTATTATCTCCCATGTCCCCCGCTGAGCAGTGCAAGATTTCTGTGTTTATGGCAGCAAACAGAGGGACAAGCTAATAGTCGCACAGACAGCCTGAGAAATCCCTACTAATTACCCTTCTTAATTAATGCCAGTTGTTTCAGTGTTTTGGCAAGGAACTGAGGCAGCGTTGAGTGTGGTATGGGGACAGTGTTGAGGATGTACCAGATTGCTGATTAACACTTTACACTACATTGGCACCAAGTGTATATTTATTTTCATCTATATCTCAGGTTCCCCTTCAAGAGGTATACAGATTGTGTTGCACCACCAGCCCAGAACCTGCATCTCCTAGGAACTCGCTTCCTTCTTCTCGGTAACACAAAGGTCCCCATAAAATCATTTTTAAACCATTTATTTTTACGTGCAAGAATAAAACTTATACATATAATTTAAAACGCTATCTCAATATAGAAATATTCTGCACCCCGGATAACAGTAAGGAAAAGAAAAAAAAAACAATTAGGACAGCATTGGTCAAACACAGCAGAAATAAAACTTTTATGTATGTATATATTTACAATAAATAGAATTAATAAAGTGGTGCAGCATTCCTTAAAGGATAATACATATCCAAATAAATACATCAATTTTACAGAATCCATACTCTCACCTCTGTAGAGCTGCTATGGCAGCTTGATAAACCTTTAACAAAACACACAAAAAAGTCCCATAAAAAATTGGCTTAATAATTAGGGTTTTAATACTCAATAATATGAGACGCATGCAAAAAGTCGGAGAGAACTATTCATTCCGAGGACAGCCACCGAGAGAGAGTGTAAACATTTTATTTCGGGACAGCCAGGGGTCTTGGGAGGGCTGGTAACGGGGCACAGAGTTGCCTCCCTCACTAGTATGTTTGGCAGTGGCTGTCAGGTTGGCAGGCGTTCCCTCCTTCACAATGGCACCATCATTTTACACACGCATCTACATGGCTGCTTTACCCACCTGACCGGCCCGCACACCACTATTTCACACACTGGCCCTTATTCAATTCACTATTTCTCCCAAGGTTTCTCCTAGAGTTGTTCAATACAACTTTTCAAGACTGCAATTTGATAAAGTACTACAAAGTAGACGAAAATGTACCATCAAAAATAATTCTGAGTATTGTCTTACTTGCTGGTGGTTTAAAATGTATTTTATTGACAAGATGTGAAGATCTCACCAAACCTTAGAAGAAAAAAAGAATTGAATAAGGAGCAGTGGATGCAGTGTTCGGTAGGGAAAGCGGCCATATCCATGACTATCCCAGGCAGGATTGTGACTATTTCTGTATACTTCCCCAAAATCCTCTGTCATTGTAAACATTGAAACCTCAGCTGCTCCCTTGGCCAAAGTCCATTACCTCTGGAGCAAGCTAACTCCATGGCGGAGCAGTGCATGGATGTCCACTTGTCCAGCACAGAGCAGCCTCCGTTTCTTCCATATGTCTAGACGTGTGCACTGTGCAATGAAGATATCACATAGAATGGGGGTTTTAGTGCTTTTCTATCCACAGGTAAGTGTCAGTAAATGGCCTTCTGCAGCTCTGGGCTCTGGCCTCGAGAAGGCTGGTCTCTGGAAGGGGGTAACAGCTCCTCCTGCCCTGCTGGACTTGCCCCAGTAGCACCACCAGAGCTGCCGTCGTGCAGCTTGCGCACGTGTTTCTTCAGGTCGAAGTTCCTGCAGAATCCCTTGCCACAGGTGGGGCAGGTGAAGGGCTTCTTGTCGTTGTGGGTGTGCATGTGGAAGGTCAGGTTGTAGACCTGATGAAACGCCTTGTTACAGATATTGCACTTGAACTGCTTCTCCCCGCTGTGAGTGAGCTTATGGTTCTTGTAATTACCTGTAATAAGCACAAGCACTTTTCACCAGCTGCACTACTCAAGTGATCATTTTCCAATTCTCAACCTGCCAATTTCCCCCTTCATCCTAATTCCCCTCAATTGTCACTTCAGGACCAGCACCGCATACAAATGGCATGAGCACAAATGAGGAGGGAGAGGACCGGGACACAGAGGACAATGGGAGGGAAGGGGAGACAACAAGTGGTGGCAGCTCTACCTTTTTGGTGGAATCCTTTTCCACAGAATTCACAGACGAAGGGCTTGTATCCTGCGTGGATCCTCGTGTGTGTGTTCAGCGTGGAACTCCTGTTGAAGGCTTTACCGCACTGGTTACACTTGTGTGGTTTCTCCTGTGAAACACCGAATGCAAGAGGTTGTCTACAATGATACAAGTCATGCACCCATGGCATACATATATAACACCTCAATATTTGTCAGCGCATCACTTACATTGCCTGCTAGTTTCTTGATTTTCTGGGCCAAATAATTTTTTAAAATATTTGCCTATTATACTTTCTGTTTTATTACCCCTCCCCACAAGAAAAAAAAAGAAACAAAAAATATGTTTTTCCTTGACGTTTCCCGTTTGTCCTATGCATCCTTTCAACCCCTCCAGGAACAGCTTATATTTTGTGAATATACACACAGTCAGGTAAAACTGTTATACAACTTGCCCCAGCAATGTGTCTATGAGGTCACCTTCTAAGTTTGGGAATAGACGAGGGAAGCAATGTGTGTAATTTTGGGTATCCTTGATCTTGTGTCTGTCTGCACGCTGAGGACAAGTGTGTTATACAGATACACCCTGGCCATTTACTCGGAGATATAAATTATCTATTTGTTGGTGATCTCGTATTTAAGTTGGATGTTGGGCGTTGGACCTGGGGACAGGTTAAACAAGCACTATGGCTCTGTGTGTGGATGGTTCTATGTATACAGAGGTTACATGGACATGAGGACAGGTGATGCTGTGTATGCAGGAGGTGCTGGAGTGGGACCTAGGGACAGGGGAGAAAAGCATTATGGCTCTGTGTATGGATGGTTCGGTGTATACAGAGGTTACATGGACCTGAGGACAGGTGATGCTGTGTATGAAGGGGGTGCTAGGAATGGGACCAGAGGACAGGTGATGCTGTGTATGCAGAGGGTGCTGGGAGTGGAATCTGGGGACAGGTGATGCTGTGTATGCAGAGGGTGCTGAGTGGGACCAGGTGACAGGTAATGCTGTGTATGTAGAGGGTGCTGGGAGTGGGACCAGATGACAGGTGATGCTGCGTATGCAGAGGGTGCTGGGAGTGGGACCGGTTGACAGGTAATGCTGTGTATGCAGAGGGTGCTGAGTGGGACCAGGGGACAGGTAATGCTTTGTATGCAGAGGGTGCTGGGAGTGGGTCCTGGGGACAGGTGATGCTGTGTATGCAGAGGGTGCTGGGAGTGGGACCGGTTGACAGGTAATGCTGTGTATGCAGAGGGTGCTGGGAGTGGGACCTGAGGACCGGTAATGCTTTGTATGCAGAGGGTGCTGGGAGTGGGACCAGGGGACAGGTAATGCTGTGTATGTAGAGGGTGCTAGGAGTGGGACTTGAGGACAGGTAATGCTTTGTATGCAGAGGGTGCTGGGAGTGGGACCTGGGGACAGGTAATGCTTTGTATGCAGAGGGTGCTGGGAGTGGGACCGGAGGACAGGTAATGCTGTGTATGCAGAGGGTGCTGGGAGTGGGACCTGGGGACAGGTAATGCTTTGTATGCAGAGGGTGCTGGGAGTGGGACCTGGGGACAGGTAATGCTGTGTATGTAGAGGGTGCTAGGAGTGGGACTTGAGGACAGGTAATGCTTTGTATGTAGAGGGTGCTAGGAGTGGGACCTGGGGACAGGTAATGCTTTGTATGCAGAGGGTGCTGGGAGTGGGACCAGAGGACAGGTGATGCTGTGTATGTAGAGGGTGCTGGGAGTGGGACCAGAGGACAGGTGATGTTGTGTATGCAGAGGGTGCTGGGAGTGGGACCTGGGGACAGGTAATGCTTTGTATGTAGAGGGTGCTGGGAGTGGGACCGGAGGACAGGTAATGCTTTGTATGCAGAGGGTGCTGGGAGTGGGACCGGAGGACAGGTAATGCTGTGTATGCAGAGGGTGCTGGGAGTGGGACCTGGGGACAGGTAATGCTTTGTATGTAGAGGGTGCTAGGAGTGGGACCTGAGGACAGGTAATGCTTTGTATGCAGAGGGTGCTGGGAGTGGGACCAGAGGACAGGTGATGCGGTGTATGTAGAGGGTGCTGAGTGGGACCAGAGGACAGGTAATGCTGTGTATGCAGAGGGTGCTGGGAGTGGGACCTGGGGACAGGTGTTGCTGTGTATGCAGAGGGTGCAGGGAGTGGAACCAGGGTACATGTTGAAGTGGCTGTGACCCTATAGGAGATGCACATTACCTGGGTGTGGATAATCTTGTGTCTGCAGAGTGTGCTGGCTTGGCGAAACCCTTTCCCACAGATTTTGCACACAAACGGTCTAGCTCCAGTGTGCACCGGCATGTGTCTGGTTAAGTTGTAGTGTGCGTTGAACACCTTTGAGAGGAAAGAAAAATACTTTTAGTCATAAGCCGGAGGGTGACGGTACCTGGAGGACATTATCATTATTTGCATGCTGTACTTGCCTTGCCACAAACTTCGCAGGTGAAAACTTTTGGCTTGTTGCTGGGGGAAGAGCTGGCGTATTTGGCGGCGGACTTGTAGGCAATCTTCTCGGAGAGGGTATGGGCGCTCTCCTTCATGTAGTGCTGAAATTGCGCTGCAGACAAGTCCTTGAAAGTGACTCCTGATGGGTACTTTTCCGCTGATGGAACCACCAGCTTATTCCTCTCTGCTAGGTAGGATTTGGGTGACTGGTGTAGCTGGGAACCCAGGAAGTAGGAGGCGACGGGGTGGATATTTATACTGGCAGCGGGGTGGCAGGGGGCATCGCCTCTGTTGAAGTAGCACAGAGCTGCGCCCATGGCATGAAACGAGGAGTGATTGACCACTCGAGGTCGGACCAGTTTGTACTGCTGAAGGGGGAAAGAGTCCCTGGGAAAATCTCCCTTTAAAGTCACAGCACAGTTCAACAGCTCGTTGCAGCTGAAGGAGGATGAGGACTCCTGGTGGCTCTTCCTCAGCTCAGAACCGGTGATGCCTAGTTTGGGACAGTGGTCATAGCTGACAGGTACAAAGGGGATCATGCAGGGAATGGATGAGGAGCTGAGGTGGAGGGCTTGTTTCTGGTGCACTGAGCCCTGTAGTAAACTTGGTACAGGGAGGCATTTGGGTTCTGGAGTCCTTGACATTATCCTCTCTATAGAGAAAGCAAGTGGCTTGGAAGTGCTGATCATGTTGACTCTGCTGGACAGATGTTCTCTGGCTGCTTGGCTCGCTAGGATTTTAGTGGCTTTGTGCTGTACACTATTGTCCATGTCTTGTGCACACTTGGCTGCTGAATGAGATGTCTTCTTTCCAACACACCACCTTCCCCTTCTTGTCAGTGATTTGCAGGGAGTGGGACAGTCACTGTCATCCTCCTCCTCATCATCGCCATCATCACGGTGCTGCACATACCCACCACCACAAGTAGTCCAGTGGACAGGTGCCAATCCATTCCAGATTACATGGGGCAGCAGTGACACCGGAGCAATCACTTCTTATTGCTAGCAGGCCTGCTCAATGGGATGTGTTGTGTCAATAACGCAGTAAAGATCTCGCCAATCGTTAACTTCCAAGAGGAGAAGGTAAACTAGATAATTGCTCAATTCGTTTCCAACAGTCAACTGAAAAAGTTTTTTTTTTCCTTTTTAGGAAGGGGGGAGTGGGATAAACGACTACTTTTATTGGAGATTAAGAGTCATCCGCCCAAAGAAAGGAGGGGGAGTCTCCTTCCTTTATGCTCAATCTGCTCAGCACACTCAAGAGTCAGCACTGATCTGAGATCAATTTTCCTCCTTGCTTTGGCATGACATCATCCAGAAAGGGGAGCGCTGGGGATACAGAAGGAAGAAGCAGTCAGTGGAGGGAGGTGGCGCTCTATATTTATCAAACAAGGCTCCTTAGAGTGCAGATCTCCTGATGCCTGTCTGGAGTCTCTGAGAAGTGGCCTATGTGCTAACAGTACCTATCTGCCCTTCCCATACAGAGCAAACAGCAGCAACTTGGGCCATCTCACTGTCTTCCACGTGACTTTTCACAGCCATAATGAAGGCAGTGTTGGTTGGGGGGTACTTTGCAATTTGCTCTGGATGTGAAGCTCACGTCCAGAGTGTGGAAAGGGGGGGGATAAAGTGTACATTTTGCATAACAGCCTTCTCCACTGTATGTGCTGAGAGGACTGCAAGTGCTGAGCTGCCTGTACTAATTATAGCTCCTGAGTGCAGCCCTGATCCTAACAAAGAGGCTGCTGCCCCAGTGTGTAATGTATCGTAGCTGTGTGTCAGAAAAGTTTCAATGAAATCCCGCAGCTCAGAGTTCCCTCTGCTGCAGCCAAAAAGCCTCTTTGTTGAGCGGTGTGTGAGAGCCGGCCAGGGGAAGCTGTAACCTCCAATCCACATTGCTGGGCTGCCTGATCCCCGGCTCACCAGCCCAGCACTCTGCACATGTGTGCAACACACCTACAATTATTAGAGATCACCCCAGCCCCTGCATATGGCTGATACAGATGACACCTGTCCCAGCATCTACACCCCTGGGCATCATAGCGCGTAGAAGTAACATGGCGTTCATCTAAATCCGGCGAATAATTTTACTGAAATTTCATAATTTATCAGGTTAAGGTGCATCTAGATTGTAACCTTGCAAGGGCAGGGACCTCCTCCTAGTGTTCCTTATTCTGCTGTAATTTATCATATGAACAACATGCACCAGCATTGCTGATGTCTCGCTCATCAACAATGTCTAGATTTATATTGCTGGATGTCCTGATTGTCTAGAATTTCGAACCTCCATTGTATCTATGTTCATCACTATTGTGCACTATGTTCAGCACTACGGACGACGTTGGCGCTATATAAATAATTAAAAAAATATGAATAATAATGTTTTGTGTCATCTGTTCTGATATATTGTTTCACTTATGTACTAATGTATTGTAGATTTTTATCATGCCAAGTTACTAAAAGAAATTGTAATTTGTTGTTAATTGTAAATATTTCAATAAAAATGAAATAGGAAAAAACTATCATCCATCCAGCCATATATCTGTAGTCACACAAATAGACACACACCAGGCAGGCAGCATTTGGTATCCTGTGTGGATGGGATGGCTGAATCCTGTATAATTAGAGGCCCCTGAGCTGCAAAGAATCCTTTGGACGTGTGCGCCCGGGACCAGCACAAAGAGGTGTCTTTTTTCACTCCCCTCCTTTCATGTATTACTAGTTTTCAGGCCTTTTTTGCTCAGCACCAGACAAAGAAAAATGCCGACTACAAGAGCTGAGCAGCAGATGGATCTTAGTTAATACTTTAATTGCTGCCTTCTCCAAGTATCGGATTCACAATGGTATGTTATGTAGCCCACGTCTGTGGAACCTGTTGGATATTATGAGATTTCCAGCCATAATTGGGCAGTGTGCCACAAGCAGGGCACAATCACTGCCGCAATCCACTCATTGCCTGATCCTCAGCAGCGATCACACAACATATGTTAGGAAACAATCAGTCTATATTCTGCGCCTCACCAACAAATAATGCTGCTATAGTCTTCAATCCCAGCAATGTTATGTGCTCTGTGTACTATTGCGGCCCATTGTGCGCTGAGAAATGGGCAACATCATGCATCTTTCGTTTCTCTATCAGGCTTTATCAGCTCAGGCTGTAGCGTGTTAGTAAAATAAAGAACAAAACAAAAACGTAATATGGGTGTGTTTAAACGAATAAAGAAACAAACGGATAAAAAAATGCTTAAGATAGTGTAATTTTTATATTTTAGGAATTAACAAGAGATGCGTTTAGGATGTATGCCTGGTGTCACCTGCCGCTGCCTACGGTTGAGCCACACGTCAATCTAGTCGCCCACTAGCCTGAGATTAGTCGCTTATTAATTGCCATCATGTCAAAACGTTTGGCTGCTTTGAAAGTGCTGCTGGATGTTAAGCAAGTGTAGGGGTTAATCTCATGCTTCCGGCGGTTACACCGCTCCCCTGTCGCTGGTCATGTTTTTTGTTTAATACATAAAATGGCTTATTTCTTCTCAGACGGAGGAAAAATAAATTAGGATAAAAAATTGATTGTAATTTTTTTTTTTACAGAAAGCCTATAGAAATAAAATTAATGGTTATGCAATAATAACAACCACACTACGAATAATTATAATAATAATAACAATATTAATAATACAAACTTAAGTGCCAACGTGTTGTAGGGCAGAATTTTAGTAGTTATAGATGTGTAACAAAAAGGCGAGAAAAATAAGGGGGACTTCGCAGCCCAAAATAGGTTACAGGCTTAAGATCCTACTACTAAAGTAATGAAAATAATTGTATAATTTATCGTTATCCTTAGTGGTGACTGATTGTCACTTGCTTGACTTCTATTGTCGCTTAGGATGACGTGCATGGTATGATATATAATGTAATGGCAGGCTTATAAAGGTGACAGTGTCAGACAACACTCGTTATCCCCTATCCTCAGTGGGGAGCCAGAAGGAGGGAAGAGTGCAGGGAACATGTGTCCCTTTATAAAACAACTGCTGCAGAAGACTGTGATACATAGAGAGGTTTGCGGAGGTGATTTTATAAACGAAAACTGAATCAAAAAGTGCTGCAATTATCTGTAGTAACCAATTCAATTTCATCTGTAAAATGAAACAAGGGTCCATATGCCATTAACTTTTTCTTCTAGGAAATAATTTTCATATTCTCTTTAAAATATCTTCTAAGCATTTTACAATTAAAAAAGCACCACAAAGCTGCTGCAAACAATGTTATGACAAGGTAGTGAAAATATCACCTAGGAGAAAACTCAGGAAAAAAAAGGTGAATTGCATATGGGCCAAGGATCCTTATGGGTTACTCTATAGAGGAAACCGTTGCAATTTTCTTCTGGTTTCCTTCCCACCTGCCAGACTGCCACCACAAAAACCGATTTATCAAAATGATGTTCCATCTGATTCACAGTCTGTACAGGCACCAGAAACTGCTTCATCTGAGCCAGGAGATGGTTTAGAGACAGAGACTGTACAGGGCACACACATGCTATATGGATCACCTGCTATTTCCTTCTACAATGTAGATCTACAATTTTTATATTTGTATGGTATATGGGTAGCTCCGGTTATCAATATTCCGAATGTGAAGAGTCTACAACATTTGTTAAAAATGCTGTGTAAACATAGGAGAGGGACCAGGTTACAGAAGTATTTTTCTACTTTGAGGTTTGTTACATTTTTCTTTTCCATTTCAACTTACAGACAACTATGGCCTTTCAGGTCTGGTTGTGGGCTGTGATTGCATTTTGTGCAAGCATGGAGTTCCCAGGACTTCTGATGTTCCTGCAAAAGTAAATACAGTAGCTGCACAAAGCAGGAACCCATGCAACAAAACTACATCACCTAGACTGATCTAGCAATTGTTAGTAGGCTCTGGTACTCTCTTCTGATATTTCATGGTGATAACCCTATGGAATGACTGATGTTTTTTGTTTTGAAGCACAGAAGGGAATACAAAAAAAAAACAAAAACACACACACACACACAAGCCAGCAAGGTTAGCAAGTATAGCATTAAATTGAAGGGCTATCCTTTTACCTCATCAAAAGTGAAATTTAACTTTCAGGGCCCATTCACACCTGAGCGGGAATCGCGCGATTCCCGCTCAAGGCAAACCGCTAGTGGTTTTGTAAAAACCGCTACACATTGTAGCAAATGGCAGTGTTCTCACTGCCGCGTTTGCATATAGCGTTAACCGCAAACGCTTTGCATGCAGCGGTTTTCTGGCGATTAGCGATTCACATTTATCGATCGCGATCGCTGCAAAACCGCCGCAGCGTCCAGTGATTTTTCCGCGTTAATCGCGGGAAAATCACTCCCGCAAACCGCTGGCGGTAATCACCGGCGTTTTGCAATTAAAGGTGTGAATGGGCCCTCAAGGACCACTATTGTGAAAAAAAAGTAGGCAGTTAAAATCTGACAGAACTGACAGGTTTTGGGTCAGTCCATCTTCTCATGGGGGATTCTCAGGGTTTTATTGTTTTCAAACAGCATTACCTGAACAGCAGTTACACACAGTTGTACACTATTTTGTCAGTTAGACTTTGCAACTACTGTTCAGGAATTTCTGTTGAAAACAAAGAAAACCTTAAGAATCCCCCATGAGGAGATGGACTGGCCCAAAACGGGTCGGTTCTGTCAGATTTTAACTGCCTACTTTTTTCGCGATAGTGGTCCTTTCAACCACTTCCCCTTCCCCAGGACGAGTACGTCCCTGCATTTCCCCATATCTTCTTGCAGGCACGTAGCTACTACATCCCTTCCCACCATGCAACCCTGCTCACACCTCCTCGCATTACTACCACCGCCAATCGTTAGCCAGGAGATCAATGAATTGGATCACAGTTCCCATTTATTGATCTAAGTACCCGAGTGAAGGAATGCAGCCGTCTATGAGATGGCGCCGTCATTCACAAAACCCGATAGTTACAAGTCCACGCATTGCTTCCTCT
Source organism: Hyperolius riggenbachi (assembly GCF_040937935.1). Lineage (NCBI taxonomy): Eukaryota > Metazoa > Chordata > Amphibia > Anura > Hyperoliidae > Hyperolius > Hyperolius riggenbachi. The sequence continues at coordinate 281,738,087 of NC_090648.1, read as the reverse complement.
TTGCGTAGTAATACTATGCATATGGAAGTTTTGTGCAAGGACATCTTGTGGCCAAAAAGTGAAATTTACATCTAAAAACATTTTTTTTAAATAGAAATACTTATTTTATATTTTAAAATTTGAAATGAACCCCTTACCTCCCACTCTCCCAGATAGTTACCCCCAAAAATTGTTTGTAAAAAAAAATAAATAAATAAAAATAAATTTACAATTTAAAAAAAATACATAAAAAGTTACCGTAGGGACTGAACTTTTTTTAATATGTATGTCAAGAGGGTATATTACTATTACTTTATACATTATGGGCTTGTAATTGGGGATGGATGCAAAACCAAATTTCCAAATAAAATATTGGCACCATACATTGTACTAGGGAGAAATGTTAAATGTTGCAATAACCGGGACAAATGGGCAAATAAAATGTGTGGGTTTTCATTACGGTAGCATGTATTATTCTAAAACTATAATGGCCGAAAAACTGAGGAATATTTTTTTTTCTTATTTTTCCGGTTAAAACACATTTAGAATAAAATAATTCTTAGTAAAAAGTACCCCTCAAAGAAAGCCTAATTGGTGGCGAAAAAAACATGGCATAGATCATTTTGTTGTGATAAGTAGTAGTAAAGTTATAGGTGAATGAATGGAAGGAGCGCTGACAGATGAAAATTGCTCTTTTTTTTTTGTTGTTGTTTTTTTTTTAAGGGGAAAAACCCTTGGAGGTGAAGTGGTTAAGCAACCTTCAGGACATTTATTTTCATGTGTGTTTCTTTTGTGTAGGAATTCGTTGCATTTTTTTTAATGCACTTTTGTTGTGACATGGCCCATTTTTCTGTATGCGCTTTAGAAACCTGCCATGACTCCGCCCCCTAAACACACAGGAAGCTGACATGCACTGAAAACAGTTCGTATTTTTTTTTTTTTTAAATCCGATTTCTGATTTTAATTTTATAGTTCGGCCTTCCTGGACGAGCTTTCTCGTCCAGAAAGGCACTGCTGCTTTCAATGCGTGGTGCGCGCGATCGGCCGCGCGCGCACCCGCCGCCCGCCGCTAGCCCCCGATCAGTGAATGGGAATATAATTCCCATTCACCGATCTAACTTCCCCGCAGAAATACCGACGCTTTCTCTGCAGAGAGCGTGGTATTTCTGCCCCCAGGAAACAACTCCTCTGAATTTTGGTTCCTGGATGCGAAATCGTTCGCATCCAGGACTTTTCTCACTGTAAACTGCACCCACATACATTTTTAATTAAAGAATTTGCTTATTTTACATGTAAAATAAGCAGTTTCCCTCCGACACCAAAAATTACCCACATACATTTTTTATTAAAAAAATAAATAAAAAAAATACAATTAAAAAAAAAACCATAAATAGTTACCCAAGGGTCTAAACTTTTTAAATATACATGTCAAGAGAGTATGTTATTATATTATTTAAAATTATAAGATTATAAATAGTGATGGACGCAAATTGAAAAAATGCACCTTTATTTCTAAATGAAATATCAGCACCATAAATTGTGATAGGGACATTGTTTAAATGGTGTAATTAACGGGACAGATGGGCAAATAAAATACATGGGTTTTAATTACGGTAGCGTATATTAATTTCAAACTATAATGGCCAAAAACTGAGAAATAATGAATTTTTTTCATTTCTTTCTTAATCTTCCTGTTAAAATGGATTTAGAAAAAAATAATTCTTAGCAAAATGTAGTACCCAAAGAAAGCCTAATTAGTGGCGGAAAAAAACAAGATATAGATCAATTCATTGTGATAAGTAGCAATAAAGTTATAGGCGAATGAATGGGAGGTGAACGTTGCTCGGATGCATGAGATTTTCGTCACTGCGGCGCTGAACCGGTTAAATGAAATGGAGAACACGTGCGGTCCCAATGACAATCATTATGTCCAAAGAAAGGCTGCAGTGTGTTTTTTTTATTTTTTCATGCATATGAAAATTCAGATTTAGTGAAAATGATACATAAAAATGACATTGTTATCAGTTAAAATACAATTTCTCTTTGTGAAAAACTGGGTGAAATCAGATCTAGTGGGAAAAAATACTTCTTATCCATGAAATCAAGAGATTGATGTAAATTCTGAGCTTTTCATGAATGAACCCAATTTTTGCAAAAAATTAAATCTAACCTTAGTAGTGTAGCCCAGGTCTAAAAGCGTCAGGCTAGGTTCACAGTGGGATGTTGCTATGTGATGCGAAGGTAAAGTCTCAATGCAGCATTTACAACACAACGCAAAACAAAGTGCTAGTGCACATTAATGCTGCGTTACCATCGCATACAGTAGGTACAGGAAAGCATACAGGCAATGAAAGTATGCTTTCCTGTACCCGGTAATATTTTAGAGGTAACGCACTGCAGCAGCGCGTTTCCATAACGCAACATATTACAATGCAACGCTAACGCCGCACTGTGAACGCCCCCATAGGATTAGCATTGCAGTGCGGTAAGCTGCATTAAAAAATTATATAACACAGTTCCGCAACGTCCCACTGTGAACCAAGTCGCAAGGATGCAGATTTCTGGAAAAAAACGGGAAAGAGCATAACAAGATCAGGGATATGATTCTTCTGGGACATACTGAAGCAAGGAAAAACAACAAAATCTAGAAATATTTGCTAACTTACGCAAGCTTCTCTAACTTTTACAAGGTTTCCTTCATTCTGCTTCTGCTACATCATGAAATGGACTTCTACAGTGATGTCCATTTGCCTTCTCCCCATACTACGTAGAGTAGCCAGCATCGCAGGCAGTTTCCTGTAGGGAAATGGCTGCTTAACTGTTCCTGTGAAAATGGCCTTACTGAGGTTTTCCATGCTGGAGAACATTATAGAATCGAAGTGATCCTGCAAACCGTTTATGGATTTTTTTTTTATCATCCATGGTAAGAACATAAAAAAAGACAGAATCCTTCATTTACTAAAATAAAGTTCTTTCTTTATTCATAAGAAGATAGGAAGTGGCAGAAAAATGGACTGACTTGTGTGATGATGCAAAAGAATTACTACAACTTGATCAAATAATTGTCAAGAATACAAAATCTATTTGATTAAATATTCGATCTGTCTTTGTGTGCCTTCATGGGACAGGGATGACATGAATAGTAAATCACACAGCAGTCACACAGCAAATTGTATTAATGCCCATCTCCAGAAGCAGCTTAGCAATCAAAATGCTCAGATATTTTTTTTTCTTGTGAAATTAGGCTTCTACTGCTAACACTTCCAACTCAGATACCTCAATGAGTGATCCAGCATGCTGGATAATCTTGCCAGAACACAGCTTGCCATCTTTGTTCTCACCTTCTCTCCTCTCTCTGTCATGTGCTGCACATTTGTCAATCCAACACTCTCCACGGTCAAAGAACATGGTGCCAGCCTGCAGGCTAGGGACACGTCAATACAGCCTCAGCCACAAACTGTCGCCTGAGGGATCATGTCCCAATCCCTGTACACACTTCTGACAGTAGTAGGAAGTGTGTGCAAGGCATTAGTTTTAGACCCTGTAGGTAGGGCTGAACCAGATTGCTGTTCAGACTGACTGCAGGGGCCCAACACAGTCAGTATGGGGTCTTGACCAGGTATCTTAGAGGTGACTTGTGTCACACCAGCTAATCAAGGAGCTTCTACACAAAGACAAGCTTAGCCACTGAGTGCCTCCATAGGTCAGAGAAACATTTGTGCCTTGTATGAGCTTTATTTATTTTTGCAAGGAGTCACTGATATTCAGCTAAGTGTTCAGACATTTTCCATCTCAAGTCTATTTCCCCAAATCCTTAGTTAAAGAAAGTTTGTTTTTGGGGGGCTGGGATAACAGCGACAGAAGTTTATTTAGTGCCTTTTTTGTACATTTCCTTCTAGTTAAACAGTAAAGAAGTATGATTTCAACAAAGTGTATGAATAAAAAGCCTGATTAAGCTTCTGTGTTTCTGAGCACATTCTAGCATGACAGCAGCTTGCTGGGGATAATGGGAAGACAGATGAGAGAGGAGGAACACCTGCTTATGGCTGGGAGTTATAGGGGATTATGCAGCACAGGGCATTGAAAAGGTAATCGGGCTACAGGAATCTTCCTGTAATTTTCATGGATTGAAAATGGATTCCTATGGAAATTTTAGCTTTACAGGTTATAGGTGTGCTATGGGAATGGTCGGAGTTGCCAAATTCATCAGCATTCTGAATTTTAGATTGGAATTCTGACTTTAATATCAAGTTTTGTAATTTCTGAGTAATGTGCTTTGAAGTCTATAGGACCACATTTCTAGGTTAATTGCAAAGCCCCCAGAGATGAGGTCATCACTATGGCACCATGCCATGTATAACTGGGCCCATTGGTGGCACAAGTCAATAAAAAAAACTTGTAGTTTTTGGGAAAATTAATTTTAAAGTGGGAAAATAAATTGTTAAATGTGGAGCTGAGTTGGTGTTTGATTAGCTTCCATGTGCTTTAATTAGTAGTAGATTTTTCCCAGTCTGTTGATGAAACGTTTAAAAACGTAAAAGTGACAAATACACATTTAAAAAAAAAAAAATGTAGGCTGATATTCTGAGGGTGTTCCCCTGAAGAATACAAATGGACAAGTAGCTCATCCCCACCTCCAAGATTCTGACAAAGCTGGGTAGCTACCACCAGGCATGAGAAATAGACCATGTAATTGGTGGTTTATGGGATAATCTAGGAGCCCCCTTTTATTATTAAGGGGCTCATAGATGTCTGACCTGCCATTCCAGGTGAAATAAGTATAGGAGTACATTACAGGGACGCTTATTTGAAAATAAAATTGCCCAGTTACTTACCTGGGTCTTTTTCCAGCCCCCTGAAGTCTGACAAGCAGCGAAGTTTGATGGCATGGGACCAGGCAGACTTTAGGGGTCTGGAAGAAGCCCCAGGTAAGTGGCCAATTTATTTTTTCAGTAAAAGTTTATTTGAACCCTTTACTTATTAATGCAAAGGTGTTATATATGTCTATATTTTAATCAATGATGAGTGACCTAGGACTTTTAATATAAATTAGGGGTTCATACTCCTCATGACCAAGGTAGCCTCTGTTAGATTCAAAGGGTTTATCAAATCTAATGTCTAACCCATTAGAAATGTCTCATAGAGGTTTCTCATAGCAGGTGGTGCTCCTCCGGCATTAACTGTTAGGCCTAGTGCACACCAGAGCGGTTCTGCTGCGGTTTGTGATTCGCTTGCGGGTGCGGATCCGCTAGGGTAATGCATTTCAATGGGCTGGTGCACACCAGAGCGGGAGGCGTTTTGCAGAAACGCATACTCCCGGGCTGCTGCAGATTTTGGATTGCGGATGCGTTTCTGCCTCAATGTTAAGTATAGGAAAAACGCAAACCTCTCTGAAAAACGGCACTTCAGAGCGGTTTGCCAGGCGTTTTTTGTTAGAGAAGCTGTTCAGTAACAGCTTTACTGTAACAATACATGAAATCTACTACACCAAAAACGCTTCACAAAACCGCAAAACGCTAGCTGAAACGCTACAGAAAAAGAAGAAAAAGCGTTTCAAAATCTGCTAGCATTTTGCGGATCTGCTAGCGGTTTTTGGTGTGCACCGGGCCTTTGTAACGGTAGTGGTTATCTTACTGCTAGTTGGTGCATCAGGCCCCTTGTCCGATATCTATTGGTACAAGGTAGAAGACCCACCTGACTCACTATCAACTGTTAGGCCTGGTGCACACCAAAAACCGCTAGCAGATCCGCAAAATGCTAGCAGATTTTGAAACGCTTTTTCTTATTTTTCTGCAGCGTTTCAGCTAGCGTTTTGCGGTTTTGTGTAGCGGTTTTGGTATAGTAGATTTTATGTATTGTTACAGTAAAGATGTTACTGAACAGCTACTGTAACAAAAAACGCCTGGCAAACCGCTCTGAAGTGCCGTTTTTCAGAGCGGTTTGCGGTTTTCCTATACTTAACATTGAGGCAGAAACGCATCCGCAATCAAAAATCTGCAGCAGCCCGGGAGTATGCGTTTCTGCAAAACGCCTCCCGCTCTGGTGTGCACCAGCCCATTGAAATACATTACCCTAGCGGATCCGCACCCGCAAGCAGATCGCAAACAGCAGCGGAAACGCTCCGGTGTGCACAAGGCCTTAGTGTGCCATAAGTGCAATCTGTGAGTCATATCTTTGGCTTTTAACTAGCTGTGTTATTTTAGGTTCTGGAGGTGTGTTTAGCTTCTAAGGGTACAATGGTTAATTTGCATATATTCAGCAGTGGTGCTCTGGGAGACATCTCAAGCTCACTCCAACCTGAATTATCGCAAATTCTTTCTGTTTTAGGAAAGCAAACTTTTGTTTTTCAGATGCATAGGTGTAACCATATTCCTTTCAGTCAGGTAATGCTGAAATGAAGGATGTAATTCATGCTTAATAATCCTCAGTTGGCTTGTTTGGAACATACTGATTTTTTTTTTTCTGATCTGGTCAACGTCACACAGCTGTTTTAATCCTTCACGACATTTGCTATTTTTTATTGGAAAGACAATATTACTGCTAACGTTTTATTGGTCTGGTGATATGTCTACTTCTGAATAGTCACCAAATGCATATAATAACATATCGATGTGTGTACACCAGATTGTAAATTTCCTTAGTGTACAATCATTTCATGCTGACTGCCATAATTTTCATTACATATTGAAGCAGATTAGTTAAATACTACACGTGTACTTTATTGATACAGCGACTATGCATTTTCTGTGCATGTATACCAAAAACTGTAAACTCTTAAGATCTGTGATGCTTTGAATCCAATTGACCAGGAGAAGTTTTGCAATGCTTTCACCATGGTATATGGCTTGTCGTAATTCTGCATCTGGAATAAGACTGGGATAGATTTGCATAGATGCAAAATTGGCGGTATGGAAATCTGGGCCCCGGAAATATCTACTTGTAGAATATCGCTAAAATGACCTTTACTCTACTGTTGGGCAGCGGTACAGATATTTTACTATCTTTAATTTAACCCTATTGTCACACGTTCCCTTCCTATACCACTGTCTATACATAACCCTAACCTATCCCCCCCATCAATGCCTAACCTGCTGATAACTGCGCAACCTTTGCCACTGTACTCGATAAATATCGGGCTCAGCTTTGTACTTGCTATTTGTAGCCACAGTTTTCATAGAGGGCCCCGACACCAGCTATTTAATTGGGCACTCAAATTTCCAGTAATTGCCGATATTAACATAAGCACTTAATAGGGTTCCCTAACTTCTGCAATTTTCCCAAATTTCCTGTCTTATTTGCACCTGCCCCTGTCTTATAGATGCCACTCATTGGGGGTCTTTCATATGTCCTTGTCTTTACTCTGACACAGTGACCTGCTAGGAAGTGTCTGGTAGCAAAACACACTTTATAGAAGCTAGAAACTGCTATTAACCACTTTACCCCCGCGCGTACGTATTTCTCCGCCCCTTTTTCCATCCTTTAAAAACCAGGGACGGAGAAACACGTACTTTCCGCGTTCCCGACGCTGTCCGCGCTCCCGCTCGTAAACACGCCGCCCGCCGCTAGTAAAACCGCCGCCGCCCGCTCGCCCGGAGATCAATGAACGGGAAAATCCATTCCCGTTCGTTGATCTAAGCCCCACAATGACCCGCTGCTCTCCTATGGGCAGCGCGATCATTGTGAGAAGAAACTCACGTGTCCAGCCTCCTTATTCTTCCTCCAAGCTTCCGGAAGGAGGCTTGGAGGTCGCAATAAAGCAAAAAGTTACTGTGGCCATCTTGTGGCCAAATAGTAAACTACACCCTACACATTTTTCACATACAAATAAATGACTTTTACACAAAAAATTAACTCATTACCTCCCACACTCCCCATTTTTTTTTTTTTGTAATTAAAAAAAAATTAAAAAATTTACAATTAAAAAAAATACATAATTAGTTACCTTAGGGACTGAACTTTTTAAATATTTAAGTCAAGAGGGTATAACACTGTTACTTTATAAACTATGGGCTTGTAATTAGGGATGGACGCAAAACTGAAAAAAATGCACCTTTATTTCCAAATGAAATATTGGCGCCAAACATTGTGATAGGGACATAATTTAAACGGTTTTATAACCGGGACAAAAGGGCACATACATTTCATGGGTTTTAATTACAGTAGCATGCATTATTTAAAAACTATAATGGCCGAAAACTGAAAAATAATTTTTTTTTTCCCCACATTTTTCCTATTTTCCCATTAAAACACATTTAGAAAAAAAAATTCTTGGCATAATGTCCCACCTAAAGAAAGCCTAATTGGTGGCGGAAAAAACAAGATATAGTTCATTTCATTGCGATAAGTAATGATAAAGTTATAGACGAATGAATGGAAGGAGCGCTGAAAGGTGAAAATTGCTCTGGTGGTCAGGGGGTAAAACCCCTCAGTGGTGAAGTGGTTAAAGCTAATATAGGGAAGTATTTTTGTTTTGGGGAGAGGGATCATTGATTGACTAGCAAATAGTAAAATAACAATGCCCAGAAAGTAACATTATCTATAAATTAGAATTGCTTGCAAATCTTGCTGCACTAATTATGAAACAAGATAAGAACCTTGAAAGGCTTAGCAGCAGCAACATTTTAAAAAATATGAATAACACTTATACTTACTGTACACATCAAAACAAAACTTAAAGGAAATCTGAAGTCATCATTTTAAATAAAAAGTAGCCTATACAGGTATTTCACTTTGAGACATACCGCCCTGTGCATGTATCCTCTTGTTTCTTCCGACGGTGAGTCCTGTAATTATTTTTTTAATAAAGTTGAGTACATTTTCTTATGGAAGAGATAGAGCTGATAACACTGTTCTGCCCTTGCCCACTTACACCCACTGCTGGCATGTCTTCAATGACGTCATTCCCTGTGTATGCACTCTGGCAGTCATGATTCTGGATTTTATCACTTGTGCAGAAAGGGGTTCTTCACATTAAGAGCTTGTTCACACTTAAAGCGATTTCAGGTGTTTTTTTTTTTTTAGTGCTGGTGATTTTAAAAATCGCCTTAAAAGAACTAGTGCAATGTTAACTTATGTGAGTGTTCTCACATAAGCGATGCGCTTTCTATCCAATCACTAACGCGGGTCCTGCACCATTTTCTGAGCAGTTGCATTTAAATAGAAAGGATTGGGCAATGCTTTAAAAAGCGATTTACTGAGCGCCTTCAATAATAAATATGCTGTATTTATTCATTTCCGGGGCAAGAGTTCACTTCCTGACTGACATCAGAAAGTGAAAAAACCATTGCTACACAAAAGCACTTAGAAAAGCGCAAATCGTTCTAAAAGCGCTTACACCAGCGTTTCAAAATCACCCAAATCGATCAGTGCTTGCGATAGCGCTGGAAATTTATAATGTGAACCAGGCCTAAGAGTGGATAAAATGTGGAATATCTTAGTACCGGAAGCAGTTATGGTAAGCTCAATACTTTTGGATTCTTTGTTAACTTTGAAGGGCATCCACAGCTATGACTGCTAGATGTAAGAGGGGGGAGATCATTTGTGAGGTTGAACTTGATGGACGCCTGCATTGTTTTTATCCTAGATAACTGTGTAAGGCCCGGTTCACATTAGCGGTTGTTTGCCAAACGGACCGGATGACCTGACCGGATCCGGACCGGATCCGGATCGGAACCGTACGGTTCTGATCCGGATCCGATCCGGATCCGGTCAGGTTGCATCAGGTGGTAATCAGGATGCGATCCGGATCCGTTTGGCAAAGTTAACGTAAAAAAAAAAAAAATGTTGGGGTCTGGGAGGTCAGCAGAAGGGGGACCTGTGGAATCAGGCCCTCTGCTGTTTAGCACTCACCTCCACCTCCGACATGCTGCCAACATCCTGCCAACACCTCCAGCTCGTGCTGCTCCACTCCAAAATGCTTGCCCATGTGTCCCCAGCCAATATCGCCGCAAAAATCCGCATAGGAAGTGGGGTAGAACATCCGGATTTCTCAGCCAGTGTGTTGTGCGGCCTCCGGTTCCCATTTGTTTGTATTGGCCGGATGGTGCAGTCCGGCTCCGCCCCGGATACGGCTGCCGGAGGGGCCGGATGAAAAAATAGCGCATGTTGGAACGGAGGCCGGAGTCCGGATCCGGCCCGGATCCGGTCCGGTTCCGGTTCTGCAGAACGGACCCATGTGAACGGACGCATAGGCTTTAATTGCTATGCCGTGCATCCGTTCCGTCCGTTCTGCAGGCGGTGCGGCTCCGGCACGGCGATTCCGGAGGGCCACCGCAAGTGTGAACCGGGCCTAACTTGTACCAGCATTAGGTTTCTGAATAGAATTATTTTGGCAGAGGAAAATTTGAAAATCTAATGTGTGCACATAGCCACACACACTACATGTGCAAAATGTGCATGTAAATTGAACCAATACATAACGACATGTGTATGTAGTGAGCCTGTTTACTTGTATAATGAACGTTACACTATTTATGCATTCAGGGCCGGTGCTATAATTAAGGCAGGGAAGGCAGCTGCCCTAGAGCCCCCGGCCGCCTGGGGGGCCCCAGGCCCCCGCTGGCAGCAAACATAAAAAATCTGTGCAGCCTGGGACACACGTATGCCTGCTGTGCTGCTGCCTGTGTGTCTCCTGGGCTGCTGACTCTGTCCTGCTGGTGTGTGTGGGTCAGGTGCCGGTGCGGTGCGGAGACCGCGAGTTAAATTTGAGCCGCCAGAGCTGGGGAGCGGGGAGGAAGAAGACATACATACCGCTAACACCGGTTCCAGCGTCGGGTCTCCATGGATACTACCCACCCGGCGTCCTCCTGAACCTTCTTCATTCACTCTGCGCTGCCGGCTCCACCTCCTCCTGGTCCTGGATGGATGCACACAGTGACGCAGGCATGGACGTCAGTGCGTAGACATCCATGGCTGCGAGAAAAGAGAAGAGGACGTCGTCACGTGACCTTCGTGACGTCATCAACAAGACTGGCTGGCGGGTGGCGGCATCAGCGTGAGGAGTCTGCGGACTGTCCGGAGAGCGGCGGAGCCTGACTGACAGTGACATACATTAATGGGTAAGTCAGTCAGGCAATCCAGACCCAGTTAATATATAACATGTTGATGTGCGGGAGGGGGTGGGGGTTGGGGGGCGGGAATACGGGGTGTTAGCCGGGGGGGGGGGGGTGGCATTGGTGGTGATAGGGGTTTAGTTGGTTGTGTTTTTTTTTTTAATGATGTGTAAGGGGGGGGGGGGGACTCGGGGAGGGAGGGGGATTCCCATTTGCCACCCTGGAGATCTTGATGCCTCATGCCTGGGGGGGTTAGGTGGGGGGGGGGCTTTGGTGGTGATAGGGGTTTAGTTGGTTGTGGGTTTTTTTTTTTTGTAATGTTAGCAAGTGTTATCTAGGGGGCCCCCTATTTTTTTCTGCCCCAGGGCCCCATTTCACCTAGAACCGGCCCTGTATGCATTGTCCATTATACAAGCACTATGTGTGTTACATTGACAGATATTTACGCAATGCTTGTTGCACAGTTAATGTAAAGGCTAATAAAATGTATATTCTGAAGTGGTGGAAGGAAAGCGATTGATGTGCTATGACCATGGCTTATTTGATGAGGAGGTATTTAAACCAAAAGATTTGTTCATTTTATGAGCCGATGTTATGCTGTAAGGCATGATAAAGGGCATTTAGCCCGCAACAGCGGAGCTGTCTCTGACTACAGACATGATTTTATTGAATTAAATAAAGAGCTATTTATATAAGAAGATGGTGCTGATTTGCTTTCGGCCTACAATAAAAATTATATTAAAGTGGAACTGAAGATTAAAAAAAAAAGTGTTTCACTTACCTGGAGCTTCTGCCAACCCCCTGCAGCCGATCTGTGCCCGTGACGTTATCAAACGATCCTCAACAGTGGATACCGACTTCTAAGATGATGTTCACTGTGCCTGCACAGCCCTGGCCGCGTATCCTAGTACACGTTGCCGTGGCCAGGAGCATCCTGCGCAGGCGCAATACGAGAAAATCTCAACTGCACCTGCGCAGTATGCTCCCAGCGACGGGAGAGTGAAGGAGGACGTGTGCGGTTAGGGCTGCGTAGATGCAGTGGACACCCACTGCGTGAAGTGAAAGTGAACTGCAGCAGGGGAACGGAGGATCGGTCAGATGGTCAGCTGCAGGAGGCTGGCAGAAGCCCCAGGTAGGTGAAACTTTTTTTTATTGCGAATCTTCAGTTCTGCTTTAACTTTCTGCATATGTACATTTTACTTGCAGTTAGTGAATCTGCTTTAATGTCTCTTTATTTTGTGGGTCAAAAATGTTAGACCACACTTCCCCTCTCCCCATGAGAAATTGTCAGTGGACTTTCATGGGCACAGACAGAGCATGTGGTACATTACAGGAAATGGTCTCACTTCTTATTCTTTATACATTTACCTTGCGAATAAGTCTAATTTTTCAGTACCAAAAATGTGCTGAATAGTTACCCCCTTGCCTTATATGCGAGTCAGTGGAGCAGAACGGATGGTGGAGCAGGTTTTGTTACTGGCAGAGGAGCGTAAGGATCATGCACTAGTAATCCTGCTTTTGCCAGCTGGCTCCCTGCTTTTTTCGTGTCCCCCCATCCTCTGCAATATGGTGTGCAGTGTGCGCTGCTCAGAACTACCTGTGTCCCCTGGCTGTGGAGTTTGCAAGCTGTGTCAGCAGTGTAATGATCTGGGATTCTTCCTGTGCCACAACTGCAGTGTCTCATATCTGTGAGGTCATCTAGTGGTGTCTTAAAGACCCAGCTGTATCATCCTTGGGTCTCATTTGGTTATGGGCAGGAGGGCTGACTTGTACAGAGGGCACATTTGGCTACTTTGGAGAGGGTTATACTGGGGAAGGGGCTTTTACATGAGTCAATCACTTTTTCCTTGTTTCTGAGGGAAAAGTGGGTACCTCGGCTTATACGTGGGTCACCATATATGTGAGTATATACAGTGCATATTTATAGAAAACTCTACCTGTATAATTTTTGGTATCTTGAATCTCGATTAATTTTATTCCCCATAACTAAAAGTTTAAGCTAATAATTCAATTTAAAAAGATTGTTCTACTTTCTTCGGTATATAATGTCCTTGCACAATCTAAATTATGGGAAACTGTTACATCTGATTTGTCTTCTCATAAAATCCTCCGTGCCTTTGGATGCACTCTCCGAGTTTGTCTTTCCTGTGACTAAAGTAAACATGTTATGGAGTTTCAAAAAGATAAAGACAATTCCCATTATTTAAATCGCATTCTCTTCTGTGTTTTATTTTTAATCTCGCAATAATTCTAAGAGGAATTAGAATGTTAGAGAAAATAAGCCAAGGTCAACTGCAGCATATGTTTTGTCCTTTCTCCAGTAATAGTGGCTGGAAGTAAAAGTCGCCTCTAATTAGAAATGTCAGGTAGGGAATCAGTAAGCCTGGGAAAAAAGCTCAATTATTGTAAAAATCCCCGTGGTGTAATGTCTGGCTATAGGTTTTATAGTTCAGAATGTGTGAATTACTTTAAAAGAGATACTTGGTCTCTAAAATGATTGATATTATCAGTTCAGTTAATAAAGATGTTCACTTCTCTCCCCCACTGAAGTCTAGTTTCTCCAGATGGTCAGTGCATTGTCTTTGTTCTAATTAGTTTGAAAAACTGAAAATGTGTATGTTAATTGTTAAAATAAAAATCACTTTACCGGTGTCAAGAATGCATCATCGTTATACGACTTTGCAGTTTGCAGATTAATATGAATTGTGATTCTTAAAGGTTTATAGGATGTCTATCAATGTCATTTCACTTAGAATAGTGTCAACAGGTTTTGTAGCTTTGTCTTCCTTTTGTGGTGGGCATGGTTTAATTTCACCTCTTATATATAGCTGGGCTCTGAGCCTCTTTACTTCCTTCTTGGTTTTCCCTGTTTACTGGTGATGCATATCGGTACAGACTGCTTCATATTTAGGAACATATGTAATGCTATTAGGTGTTTCAAGGCAGGTCTCTCTCCCGCCACCCATTGTTCAGCACCAGCCAATGGGCAATGACTGCGTGAAGTCCAGTTTTCCCGAGGCCACAAGCCATCTGGACAGCTCTTCCTGATTTCCTGGCAACTAGACTTTTGTATACTATGGTAAAAAACAAAAAAAGGACGGGAAGAGAAAACGGGAGCCCAATATGGTGTAGTATATAGAGTAATGGTGATGGTTCACAGGGTAATTTTATGATATTATACTCACAAAATTGGGTTGCGAACCAAGCAACCACTTCGTGTGCATGCGGGGAAGTACCGTCCCTGCTCGGTCTTATCCAAATCTGGTCGCAGCTCCTTCAAAAGATCCACTTGCCAAAGTGGTGACCCCTAGCTTAGGGTAAAACGTCAAGACAAAATGAAGTAGGAGGCGCCCGTGGTATGTTTGTATTATGATTCAAAATTGTAGATGGATAGCCATACGAGTGGCGGATAGAGATAGTAAAGGTTTATAGTAATAAATAAATCAATCAATAAATAAATAGGGTAACGGATGGTCCTACCTTATGAAAGTAGTCACTCCGCTATAAGGTATAAAAAAAGTAACAAACTTTATTGGGCACTTTTGATTGACAACGCGTTTCGCGGAATAGCAACCGCTTCCTCAGGTCGAGTACCGTGCCTTTAAAAAAACATATAGATACACACAGGGCACTTAGAACAGACTTACTATTGCATTTCCATATAAACATAGTGGATTAAAATGAGCATAAAAAAGGAGCATAATAAGACATTACCAGTATAGGAAAACGCATGTATATATTATTGGCCAATCGGTCAGTAGAGAATAATACATAAATAGGGCGATCATCATAAAAAATAAAGATAAAAATCATAAAGAATAGTACATCACTATCATAGTATCAGGCAGGATGGCTGGTATTGGCGTGGTAAGAATATCTGCCCTATGAAATATATATAGTAAAACATAAGCATACCAAGTGACAAAATAAAATAAACACGGTTTGCAAATATCCATTATGTCAAGATATATGTATATATATATATATATATATATATATATCTGGTCTACTCCAGACATTTTTATATATATATATATATATATATATATATATATATATATATATATATATATATATATATATATATATATATATATATATATATATATATATATATATATATATATATATATACATATATCTTGACATAATGGATATTTGCAAACCGTGTTTATTTTATTTTGTCATTATTTATTTATTGATTTATTTATTTATTACTATAAACCTTTACTATCTCTATCCGCCACTCGTATGGCTATCCATCTACAATTTTGAATCATAATACAAACATACCACGGGCGCCTCCTACTTCATTCTGTCTAGACTTTTGTATACGTAATCACACATCTGTGTGTACATGGAGGCACAGTGATTAGATTGCAAGTGGAGGCACAGTGATTGGATTGCTTGTACGGACAGGTAGAATGATTGGATTGCTTGTATGGGGAGGCAGACTGATTACTTATACCGAGATGCACAGTGATTGGATTATTTGTACATGGAGGCAGGGTGATTGGATTGCTTGTACACAGAGGCACAGTGATTGGATTGCTTGTGTGAGGAGGCACAGTGATTGGATTACTTGTACGTGGAGGCAGGGTGATTTGATTGCTTGTACGAGTAGGCACAGTGATTGGATTGCTTGTACGAGGAGGCACAGTGATTGAATTGCTTGTACTTGGAGGCACAGTGATTGGATTATTTGTACATGGAGGCAGGGTGATTGGGATTGCTTGTACACAGAGGCACAGTGATTGGATTGCTTGTACACAGAGGCACAGTGATTGGATTGCTTGTACGTGGAGGCAAGGTGATTGGATTGCTTGTACAGGGAGGCACAGTGATTGGAACAGCGTTCCATATCTTGTCATTAGCCTCATCAGGCCTGAGTGAAGGGATTACTTTCCCTCCAAAGTAAAATGATTTATGGGATTGTTATTGAATCAACGCAAATTGTCTACAAAGAGCACATACTTATGCAGCATTCCAGTAATCAAGACAAATATGAATATGTTCAGAATATTATCTAGCCAATTACAAATATTTGTAGGAAAAACTGGTTGGTTGACTTTTACACATTTTTCTCATTCTGTCTCCATAATAATAACGAATAACTTAAAATGTTCATTTTTAAAATAAAGTCAGCTGAGCAAAGTCTTTTGTGTTAATACACAAAGTCATCATCTGAATCAAAACAATGTAATATAACAGAATACACTGTGGATATCCATGTACTGGTAGGAACAAGTCCTGGTCGTGAAGAGGTTAACCGTTTGCATACATTTTTCCCCAGTCTTAGCAGCAGGATATTCAGAGTAACTATTATGAAGCGCAAAAAAATCCAAACCTTTCACATCATTAGCAATTCCAGCAGCATTTGCTCATCATTAAACTGGTAATGTTAGTTAGCCATGACCTAGCTTTTATTAACCCATGTTCATTTTCTGTTACGGTATGTTTAACTATATATTTTATGTGTCTTCCTTTTGTATATCTTGAATAATTTACCTACAACAGAAGCTAGGTTTGCCACTATGGTCTAGCAGGTCGTCATTATTGTTGTTGGTCAAAACCTAATAGAACCCAATAAAGCCAACCTCAAATATACCCATATCAATTACTTGTTTGATTTAGAGGCTCTAGAGAGAAGATGAACCTTTATGGTGACTTGGAACACAAGCTACTTCGCGATGTGTAGTGGGTGTGTATATCATATTATATATGATCTACACACAGAAAGCTGTCAGTTTGTATTTTTAGCGGTAAATTTGCTGAAAAAGGTATTTATAAATATGCCCACTAACTTTGGTCACTCAACTGCTTGCGCACTAAACGTTACATCACATATAGTGGCTTGACAACCATAAAGGTACT
The DNA here is from genome assembly GCF_040937935.1 of Hyperolius riggenbachi. Classification (NCBI taxonomy): domain Eukaryota; kingdom Metazoa; phylum Chordata; class Amphibia; order Anura; family Hyperoliidae; genus Hyperolius; species Hyperolius riggenbachi. Next base: position 281,721,183 of record NC_090648.1, on the reverse strand, counting down.
AAAGAAAGAGGGGCGCAGTGTGGAATCACAATGGCACAAACATCAGTGCTAAAAAAAAAATAAAAAAAAAAAAATCATTCTTGACAACCCCCCTCAAACCCCCCAAAAATTAAAAATGACTAAGCTGTGATCAACAGGAAAAACACAACCTTTTTGTTACAGGGAATAACAGCAACAAACAAACCCACACAGCTCAATCTGTACAGTTCACAGTCTCTGCAACCTATCTTGACGAAAACCTAGGGGTAGTTGCATTGGTGTCCCACAAGCTTTTTACTTTGTGAAGGAAGATGGTGATAGTTTGCAATGCAATTTGGCCCTGATAAACTGTCTGGATGCTGGTAAGTCATGTTGGTTACATGAGTGTGCTCCTTTGCCCTCCATGTGGCTTTATATCACCAGTGGGGCACTAGGGCCACCATCCCTGAGGCATAGTGGATATTGGAGGCACTTTTATTTGGCCTGAGGAAGTGGGCACGATCCCACGAAACACACTGCCGTTTTTATTTTTCAATTAAAATTCATTACCTAAAGTGAGTTGTCGTCTGTGAGGTAAGCCACCTCATCCTTTTTATTTTATTGATTTTTAAAGTATTTTATATACATTGGGGGCCTCTTTACTATTGTCTGTGCCTTACTCCCCTCGCTCTTCAGTGAGGGGAGTCTTGTGCATCTGATCTAGGGTGGAACTCCGCCACCTGCGGTATCTAAGGTGCGCAAGTTTTTTTTGCTAAGAGAGCGAATGTACCCAGGACTGCTGGTAGACCTGAGTGGAGTCAGGTTTAAGACACTCTACCTGCCTGAAGTGGTCGGTTGCCCCTTGTGCAACCCACCTTTTGTAAGTATTATTACAGAAAAATTCCTTTGAATACTCATTACTTGTGACATACTGCACCATTTGGGCTCCCGTTGTCTTTGTGTTTTTTCTCTCAGTACCCCATAGGTAAGTAGCAGTTCCTGTCTGACCCAGTCAGGACTGGGTGAGACTACAGTGTGAATCTCACTGATAAGAAATTACAACTCTAAAGCACTTTCCTAGCAGAAAATGGCTTCTAAGAGCTGAAAAAAGATAAAATGATTAATAGTTCAAAGATTTTGGCTCTGGCAATCTTCAATGAATGTGCCATTGAGCAAAAACAATAAAACGGTAAACACTAGTAGTTTTAAATATAGAATAAAACTGTGGGATATCTTAAAAGTCATTTTTATGAGAAGTAGGATAGACACAATTGTTTATTTCATTAGTTTATTTTCACCTCGGGTGTCTTTTAACCACTTCCCAACTGCTGCATGTACAAATGGCGGCCGGGAAGTGGATCCCGAAAGGACCGCCGCATGTACAATTGGCGGCGGTCCTTGTACGGGCATGGGCGGAGGATCGCGTCATTCGTGACGCAATCCTCTGCCGGGGACTGGCTCCGCCCCCTCGCGCTGTAACTCTCCGGCCATTCGGAAGCGCCGGCGGGTTACTAGCACCCAGATCGCCGCATACAAAGTGTATAATACACTTTGTAATGTATACAAAGTGTATTATACAGGCTGCCTCCTGCCCTGGTGGTCCCAGTGTCCAAGGGACCACCAGGGCAGGCTGCAGCCACCCTAGTCTGCACCCAAGCACACTGATATCCCCCCCACTGCCCCCTGATCGCCCACAGCACCCCTCAGACCCCCTGCCCACCCCCAGACCACTGTTTGCACCCAATCACCCCCCTAATCACCCATCAATCAAGTGTCACATGTGGTATCGCCGTACTCAGGAGAAGTAGTATAATGTGTTTTGGGGTGTATTTTTACACATACCCATGCTGGGTGGGAGAAATATCTCTGGAAATGACAATTGTGTGATTTTTGTTTACACACAATTGTCCATTTACAGAGATATTTCTCCCACTCAGCATGGGTATGTGTAAAAATACACCCCAAAACACATTTTACTACTTCTCCTGAGTACGGCGATACCACAGGTGTGGCACTTTTTTGCACCCTAACTGCGCTAAGGGGCCCAAAGTCCAATGAGTACCTTTAGGATTTCACAGGTCATTTTGCGACATTTGGTTTCAAGACTACTCCTCACGGTTTAGGGCCCCTAAAATGCCAGGGCAGTATAGGAACCCCACAAATGACCCCATTTTAGAAAGAAGACACCCCAAGGTATTCCGTTAGGAGTATGGTGAGTTCATAGATTGTATTTTTTGTCACAAGTTAGCAGAAAATGACACTTTGGGAAAAAAACATTTAAAATCAATTTCCGCTAACTTGTGACAAAAAATAAAATCTTCTATGAACTCGCCATACACCTAACGGAATACCTTGGGGTGTCTTCTTTCTAAAATGCGGTCATTAGTGGGGTTCCTATACTGCTTTGGCATTTTAGGGGCCCTAAACCGTGAGGAGTAGTCTTGAAACAAAAATGACATGTGAAATCCTAAAGGTACTCATTGGACTTTGTGCCCCTTAGCGCAGTTAGGGTGCAAAAAAGTGCCACACATGTGGTACCGTTGTACTCAGGAGAAGTAGTATAATGTGTTTTGGGGTGTATTTTTACACATACCCATGCTGAGTGGGAGAAATATCTCTGTAAATGGAGAATTGTGTGTAAAAAAAATCAAACAATTGTCATTTACAGAGATATTTCTCCCACCCAGCATGGGTATGTGTAAAAATACACCCCAAAACACATTATACTACTTCTCCTGAGTACGGCGATACCACATGTGTGGCACTTTTTTGCAGCCTAACTGCGCTAAGGGGCCCAAAGTCCAATGAGCACCTTTAGGCTTTACAGGGGTGCTTACAAATTAGCACCCCCCAAAATGCCAGGACAGTAAACACACACCACAAATGACCCCATTTTGGAAAGTAGACACTTCAAAGTATTCAGAGAGGGGCATGGTGAGTCCGTGGCAGATCTCATTTTTTTTTGTCCCAAGTTAGCAGAAATGGAAACTTTTTTTTTTTTTTCTTATCACAAACTGTCATTTTCCGCTAACTTGTGACAAAAAATAATAGCTGAATGGGGTTTTTTTAATCACAAACATGTTTGTCCACATTTTTCGTGCTGCATGTATACAGAAATTTTACTTTATTTGAAAAATGTCAGCACAGAAAGTTAAAAAAAATCATTTTTTTTTGCCAAAATTCATGTCTTTTTTGATAATTATAATAAAATGTAAAAATCGCAGCAGCAATCAAATAGCACCAAAATAAAGCTTTATTAGTGACAAGAAAAGGAGCCAAAATTCATTTAGGTGGTAGGTTGTATGAGCGAGCAATAAACCGTGAAAGCTGCAGTGGTCTGAATGGAAAAAAAGGGTCTGGTCCTTAAAGGGAAGGTTCAGGGACGCCTTGAAAAAAATAAAAATCCATATCCACTTACCTGGGGCTTCCTCCAGCCCGTGGCAGGCAGAAGGCGCCCTCGCCGCCACTCCAGAGGCTCCCGGTCGTCTTCGGTGGCCGACCCGACCTGGCCAGCCCGGCTGCCAGGTCGGGCTCTTCTGCGTCCCACGCGGGCGCGCTGACGTCATCGGACGTCCTCCGGGAAGTACAGCCTACAGGGGTACAGCCCGCGGTCCTCAAGTGGTTAACCTCCTTAGCGGTAACCCCGAGCTGAGCTCGGGGTAAGCCGCCGCGGAGGATCTCTCAGCCCCTGGTGGGGCGATTTCTATTCTGTAAAGTGCTGTACGCGCAGCTAGCACTTTCAATTCAATTCAATTCACTTTATTGTCATTGTGTAACACAACGAAATTACTTTTCATGACAACCCCCCGGTGCATATAGGGAATATAGTGATAGTAACAAGGGAGAGAAGAAATTATACAAGTATACCAGGTATTACAGATGTTTAAACAATTTGTACACAGTGTTAATTATTTCAGAGAGGATTCAGAGTTCATCACGTTTATGGTGGATGGGAAAAAGCTGTCTTTCAGTCTGTTTTGTGTGCGGATTGATCTAAAACGTTTACCTGATGGAAGGAGCTCAAACCAGGCATTTCCAGGGTGAGTGTTGTCCTTGATAATGTTTTTGGCCCTTCTCACGCTGCGATTATTATACAAAAGTTCCAGTGATGGTAGTTCAGTGCCAATTATGGCTTCTGCTGTTTTAACAACTCGCTGCAGGGCTTCTCTAGTAGCCTTCGTGCAGCTGTTGTACCAGGCCGTCATGCAATTGGTCAGAACGCTTTCTATAGTGCATCTGTAGAAATTAACCAGCAGCTTCTGTGGGAGGTTAGCGCTCCTTAGTTTTCTCAGAAAGTAGAGGCGTTGTTCTGCTTTGCCAGTTAGAGCTAAAGCATTGTCAGCCCAGGACAGGTTCTCTGCGATGGTGGCTCCCAAAAATTTGAAGCTGGAAACTCTCTCCACAGCCTCTGCATTGATCATTAGCGGTAGGTGAGTGGTCTTTTTGGTGGTCCTAAAGTCCAGAATAATTTCTTTGGTCTTCTTTGTATTTAATAACAGGTTGTTAATGTTGCACCATGCAGTCAGGTTCCTAACTTCTTCTCTGTATGCAGCTTCCTCATTGTCTGATATAAGCCCAAAGACAATCGTATCATCTGCAAACTTAACAATTATGTTTGAGGTGTGGATAGGCTGGCAGTCATGGGTGAAAAGTGCATAGAGGAGAGGGCTTAATACACAGCCTTGTGGCACGCCAGTGCTCATGGTAAGGGTGGAGGATGTCTGTTTTCCTAGTCTGACAGTTTGAGGGCGATTAGTAAGGAAGTCCAATAACCAAGTACATATGGAGGGAGCAAGACCTAGTGCATGGAGTTTGTTGGTCAGCTGGCTAGGTACAATGGTGTTAAATGCTGAGCTGTAGTCAACAAAGAGCATCCTAACATAGGAGTTGGGCTTTTCCAGGTGTGAGAGGGCAGCATGGAGAGCTACACAGATGGCATCCTCAGTCGATCTATTTGTTCAGTAAGCAAACTGGTGTTGATCTAGATTTGCTGGGATGGAGGCCTTGATGGGACTACACCCAAGAACAGAGAGAGGTTGAATATTTGTGTAAAAACTTTCGCTAGTTGACCAGCACAGGCCTGGAGCACACGTTCTGGCACGTACAGCTTGATTAGCCGCACGTAGCGGCGGAAGAGGCCCCCCGCCAGAACCCTGCGCAGCCCGGACCATTCACTCCTGGGCAGCGCAAAGGGCTGGATCAGATGCATCCGACGTCAGGACGTCGGCTGACGTCATTCCGATCGTAGCCATGGCGACAGGAGAAGCCAAACAGGAGATCGCGTTCCATACGCAATCTCCTGTTTGTTGTTGCCGGCGGCGATCGGACTAGAGAGACACATGCGCCCTCTGGTGGTGTTTCATGTAGCTACATGAAACAAAACAAAAAAATTACAAAAGAAGTGCAATTCAGCCTCCTTGGTGGAAAAAATGAACCACCAAGGAGGTTAAGTCAGGCTCTCAGGAAACAACATCTTTCACCCTCCACCACTACATGGCTTCAATAAACACCACAGCCATCATCCAGATCTGCAGTGATATGTTCATGATCAAAGACAAAGGCAAGTGTTCAAATCTGATTCGGCTTGATTTCTCGATGGCTTTTTATACAGCTGAACATGACATTTTGCTTAACGGGCTACTGCAATATTGTGGCATTAAATGATTTAATCCTCCAATGGTTCAACTCCTTTTTGTCTGACAGAACACAGAGTATTTTTGGGATCTATTCTGTCCAACTCTGTAACACTAAAATATGATATATGCCCAAGGGCTCAGGGCTATACACTTTGTTGTTCATTATGTACATGCTACCACTTGAAAAAATACCCCAAAACACAGTCTGACATACCACTGCTATGCTGATCACAATTTTCAAAATATTGCGATTGCTGCTAATTTGCCACAATTTTACCATGATTTTAATGCAAGTCAATGGGAGGGTGTTTTTAAAAATACAAATGAAGCACTGACACAAAGAAAAGCGCTCTGCAGTATGTCTTAGCCCTTAGTAAGGGCAAGTGCACACCAAAATCACTATTGCAATCGCAAACACTTAGCGATTTGTGATAGAGATTTTGTGAAGCAATTTTCAGAGCGTTTTGTGAATGAATGAGCGCTTTTGGTCATTCATTCAAGCTAAATTGCTCCAAAAAATGCTACATGCAGCAGGTTTGCTGCTGTGGGAACACACTCATAGGGTTTCAGTAGCCAAGCACTTTTTAAAGTGCTGGCGATTCTTAAAAGTGCTCAGGAGCGCTCTTGGTGTGCACTAGCCCTAAGAAAGCAGTTCCAGTCTTAATTAGCACCACAGAGGGAAGGGAGCCCAGACATATAGAGCTCTGATTGATGGAGAAGTAAGCTTCAGGAATCACATCTCTGCAGTTGTGAAACATTTCTTTTTCTCACCTAAGGAACACTGCAAAATCTTGAAACTGACAAAAATTGCTTGTTCCAAACTTAACAAAATGGCCTATTTTTTTCCTATTTTTTTTTTTTGTTCTTACCTGGGAATTCTCTTTCTTTTATGTCCTGAAAGCAGCACACCTGAGCAATAGCTCCATCCACCTATGTACACAGAATAATGGAGGAGGAATTTGCCTCTACAGATGCTCACAGTGATACTTCAAAATAAACACCCATCACAGAAGAATCTATAAGAATATATAAATTTTATTAGAATCACATATAGATAACGACTGATTAAAAAGCCCATGAGATGGCCACCTCCTCACGCAAACCCACCACACATGCTGCATCACACATCACTGGCCAGAAGTCACTATGTGAGCTCACAAACCAAAAGGGCAGTTCAATGCTGATTCAGAAAAAAGGCATCCAAAGGACAAAACATCAAAGCAGCAAGCCAGAGGATTAGAAGGCGATAGTGCAGCGGTGTAGCTGAAGCCATACATCACACCAACAGGACATTTTCACTGCATAGCAAGTTCTATAATGTCTCACCACTCCATAGTTAGCGTAGTATCCAAATGCGTGGGAGGTTCCCCTGTAGTCATCAGGACTGTCAGTGTCTCCTTGTATGGGAATGCTATTATCAGCCAAGATGGATACACGCTGGACAGTGTGCAATGTCCAAAGTTCACAGTTTCAGTGAGCTGCCCAGGCTGTTAATCCAATCAAGGATGCCCTCCATGGTGTTAAGCCAGGAGGCAAGGATGGTGTGGGTCCGCGGGAGGAGAAGGTGTCTCATGCAGGAGCAGCCTTTACATGATTCGCCGTTCTCACGGCGTCATCAGAAGGCGTGCCTGCGTATTCAGCTTGCAGATATAAATCTGCTTGAAAAGCCAATTCTAAGCTAAGCGTAAGTGCGCGCCCGGACCGGAAGTGACATGTGCGGATCACCAGGGCGAGTAGGTGGAAAGCAAGCCCTGGCTTCCGCGTCACATGGGTCCGCAATGGCACACCCACAAGCCACGTCGGTGGCTCATATGCATCAACTACATCTATACAATTACTCACACTCCTACAACATAGGAACAGGAGAGAAATTCCCTGCATTCAACCACCCAAATTGTAAGTATAATATAACTAAATCATGGAGAGATATAAGGGCATACAAAAACTTAATAATATTGGCCCAGAGACGTTTAAATTACAAAAAGACGCTAATGCGCCATGCATGTGCAAAACTTGATGTGGCCATGCCTACAAATCAGAAGATTTATTAATTAAAGCCCCTACAGGTTCCGACAGTGTGTCTGGGGCGGGTCGACTGGGACCTTGTCCACGACAGAGAGGAGAGAGGGATAGAATTCGCAGCAAAAGGCCAGCAAGACTGTATCACAGGGGTAGAAACGAGGCATAACCAAGAGACTCATTCAGTCCGGGGGGCTGACAGGCCCGGAGTTCATAAATCCACCTCGTCTCTCTTTGAAGGAGGAGGCGATCAAAATTGCCCCCTCGTATAGTACCATGAATTCTATCTAAACCTACGAAATGAAGGCCCCTAGCCGTACATGTATGGCATTGCCTAACATGTCGGGTAATGGGGGTAAGGGATTCCCCATTACCCACATTTTGCATATGTTCAGATATGCGTCTCCATAGTGGTCTCTTGGTCTTGCCTATATAGAAAGAGCCACAAGGGCAAAGTAATAGATAAACTACTAGCTCGGTCTTGCAATTTACATAATGTTTTAAAGCATGCAATTTACCATTGGGCAGAGTGACCGCCCTCCCTATTCTTATAAATTGACAGTATGGACAACCTCCACATGTATAAGTCCCCAAAACTATACAATGACACCTAGGGTTGACTCCTACGAAATGACTTTGTACTTTAGTGTCTCGGAGGGATGTTGCCCTCCTAAAAGTAACAATGGGACGTTCGGGGAACACATGACCTATCGCTGTGTCGTTCTGAAGTAAATACCAATGCCTCTGCAAAATGTGTCTAAGTTTAGAGTGTTGGGCGCAATATCTTGTCACGAAACGCAGTTTGGATTTTTGTTGTTTACTTTTACCATGAGGATGCTGAATCAAAAGACTGGAACGGTCCCTTTTTCTTAACTCCGTTAAATGCGTGTCGCATCGTCGTAGCCCCTACTGCAAAACCGTGCTCGCAATAGATTGGCTTGAGATTGAAATGCTTCATCAGAGGAGCTATTCCTTCTGACTCTCATATATTGGCCGGTGGGGATCCCCCTGATGGTGTGAAAAGGATGGAAACTAGAGGCGTGTAACAGAGCATTAGTCGCGGTTTCCTTTCTGTATAAATCGGTGACAAGCTGACCACTCCCGTCAACCAAAATCCGTATATCCAGAAAAGGGATCATTTTCCTATCACATGTCATGGTAAATGTCAAGTTGCGCATGTTATTATTAAGTCTGACAACAAATTCATCCAGATCCGTATTAGTGCCTGTCCACAAAACGAGGATGTCGTCGATGTACCTGTGCCACGATAAAACATAGCACAGGTACATCTCCAAGTCCTTGTCTGCAAAGATGTCACTTTCCCACTCCCCCAGGTACAGGTTAGCATAGGATGGAGCACAAGTCGTGCCCATCGTTGCACCCTGCACCCGGAGGTAGTGGGTCCCATCAAAAACAAAGATATTATTAGTAAGAAGCAATCTCAAAAGACCGAGCAAGAAGTCATTGTGTCCCTTCTCAGTACGTGTACGCTCGTTCAGAAAAGTCGCCACTGCCGTGACTCCTCCATCATGCGGGATGCTCGTGTAGAGGGCCTCCACGTCCAGAGATACCAAAAGGGTACCCGGTGGTACAAGAAGGCCCTCCAAAATGCGCAACAGTTGTGTCGTGTCCTTGATATAGGAAGGAAGACTTTGTACGTGAGACTGGAGGTGCCTGTCGATGTAAACACTCACTTTCTCTGTGAATGCACCCCTGCTGGATACGATAGGCCTACCAGGGGGGTTCGTGAGGCGCTTGTGCACCTTAGGCAAGGCGTAGAAGGTGGGGACAATAGGGTCCACCACCTTCAAAAAAGCCACCACTTTATCATCAATGATGCCATCTCGTAGCACACCATCGACAAGCACCCCCAGCTCCCCCATGGAGTGTTAGTCTGGACGGGGAGACCCTCCAGTAGCACCCCGGACGACCGAGGAGATCAAGGCACATTTTGCGGTAATCAAATGTGGTCATTGAGACCACATTGCCACCTTTGTCTGATGGTTTAAGGGTCCACTCAGTGTGACCCCGCAACTATGACAAGGCCTCGCTTTCTTCACGTGTCAAATTGGAATCAGTCAACCCTGAGACGTCAAGACCCATAACATCTTGTTCCACTGCTCTAATAAAAGATCTTAGACCTGCATTATTAGTAAGTGGTGGGAAACTCTTTGATTTGCTGCGAAATTGTGAATTCAGGTGAACATAAGAAGGACTTATATGTACGGCATTATCTGGTACCGTTAAAAGTGAATGGTCAGATGGTGTTGCCTCAAACTCGCTCGAATCCTCAGTGTATAGGTCCTCCAAATCTTGTAAAGCAGCTAGATCAGTGTCGGTCCATTCTGACAGGAAACTGTCATTTTGTGGGGTCTGATCCCGGCCTCAGAAGGAACTAAAAAGGGCCTTACGACAAAAAGGTTGCAGATCAACAATGAACTCAAATTTATCAAGGCTCCGTACAGTGCAGAACCCCAGGCCCTTTTGTAAAAGAGATTCGACCGCCACTGGCAGCTGGCACCCTGTGAGGTTAATAACTTGTAGTTCCTCCGGGGTCGGTTCGACCCCTGATTCGACTGCCCTCCGGGGAACAACATTGCTGCTCCCTAGAGGCTGCGATATAAAAAAGCACCAGACACTGAGGGTGAGCATGAGGCACCTGCTCCAGACTGATTCCCTGCTGACCCACATCCTGTTTCTAAGATTTCAACCGTGTCTGAATCGTCAGTATCTGACTTTCTTCTACTCGTCTTATTCTGAACACCCTTCTTTTTATTGGCATTTAGTGATCTCAGAGGATAGCGGGGCTTTGTTTGTTGTTTATCAGAGTTATCCCCTGCAGATTGAGGCTGTGAGTCCTCGCTGCCCACTATAGAATCGGATTCACCACTTATAGGTGTCGTTTTAATGTCCATCCACCTATGGTCAAGCAGAAAGACACACACACACACACTTGATCTCCTGACCCTTGCTGTCGTGACTATCAAGAAATACACCACTGGACGCCCTAACTGGTAAATCATATGTATTGAGAGGATATTGCTGTACTGCTTTCGAGGGAGAAGTTCCACATATAAACAAAATTAAGCATTTTACAATTTCAAGAGATCGATAGAGGTTGATAATTACAGAATGCACCACTTTTCTACAAATGCAGTAGAAAACACAAAAACTGTACAGTTCACCAAAGAAGTTGGCAAACTTCATACAACTTTATTTATTGTATTTATAAAGCGCCAACATATTAAACCGAAAATCATTCAGTTCTACTATTTTTTTTTTTTTTTTATGCAAAAATTTTATTTGGGTACTATGGGAGAGTGTGGGAGGTAAGGAGATAATTTGGAATATAAGTGTAGGTGTAATTTTACTATTAAGCCACAAGATGTCCTCGCGCATTATTTCCTATTAGCATACTATAAGTACGCGAACAGAAGTAATGCATGGACGTGTTATTTCCTAGTTACAATGAACGCAGGCATCTCATTGATGCTGGCAATCATTGACATGGGGACTTAGATCAATGAATGGGAATGCAGTTCCCATTCATTGATCTCACCTCTAACGGGTGGCGACGTGTACCTGTGCAGGAGCAAGTAGCGACCATCCATCGCAATAGACAAGGATCTACGTCCCTGGGACTTCAGATGAAGTTTCCCCAGGGTGTAGCTATACACAAGGTGCAGTAAGTGGTTAATTTTTATTTGTTAATAATGATCCAAAACCTGTGAAGCAGGTTAAAACTATAAAACTAATGAAAAAAATTACCATTGTTGGAGCACCTAAAGGCCACTGCCAAGCCAATTACTTAAGGTGCATACACACATCAGACCATAGTCTTTGGAAAATGAAAGATCACAGACCAATTTTACCCCCTTCCATGTAGTATGAGAGCCATACCTTCACAGTCTATTCTATGGAGCTGAACTCCCCATCAGATAGAAATCTTTGCAAGATGCTGCACACAAAGATGCTGTACCCATTAAAAAGATCAGTATCTGCAAAAGATCTGTTCCTGCAAAATGCATTCATAGTCTATATCTGCAGATCCTCATACACACCTTGTTTAACAGACATTCATCTGCAGATCAGACAATCATCTGCAGATCTGAAAATCCATCCTGGTGGATCTGATCTGTAGATGAATGTCTGTTAAACAAGGTGTGTATGAGGATCTGTAGATCTCAGACTATGAATGCATTTTGCAGGAACAGATCTTTTGCAGATACTGATCATTTGAATGTATGCAGCATCTTGCAAAGATTTCTATCTGATGGGGAGTTCAGCCCAATAGAATAGACTGTGTAGGTATGGCTCTCATACTACATGGAAGGGGGTAAAATTGGTCTGTGAGCTTTCATTTTCCAAAGACTATGGTCTGATGTGTGTATGAGCCTTTAGGGTGCATACACACATCAGACCATAGTCTTTGGAAAATGAAAGCTCACAGACCAATTTTACCCCCTTCCATGTAGTATGAGAGCCATACCTACACAGTCTATTCTATTGGGCTGAACTCCCCATCAGATAGAAATCTTTGCAAGATGCTGCACACAAAGATGCTGTACACATTCAAAAGATCAGTATCAGCAAAAGATCTGTTCCTGCAAAATGCATTCATAGTCTATGATATCTGCAGATCCTCAGTATAGTCATGCTGCTGTTACCTCCTGCCGGCATGTAACTGATTCACAGCAGCGCGTCTCCCGGCTGCTGTGATGAGGAGGAAGCAGGAGAGAGCGCGGCTTCCTGTAGCGGTGATGTGTATCGCCGTTACTATGGGAACCGCTCTCCTGCTTCCTCCTCATCACAGCAGCTGGGAGACGCGCGGGAGGGCAAGAGGACAGTCCCGCGGCCCAACTGCAAACGTCCCACGGACCAGCAGTGGGCCACGGACCACAGGTTGGGGACCCGTGACTTAGTGGGCACAAACGACAGCGCTAACCTTATCTGAGGTTAGTGTGCCTTATCTGAGGTTAGTGCTCCTTAAGTAGCTTTGTGCACACTAAAAGATGCACAAAGCTACATCGTGCACTGCACCGTGCACAGCGTAATGCACCGATCGTTGTGGGTGGTGCGACGATAACATCGCACCCACTATCCTGTACATGATACGACCTAACGGCGCATCAGTGCACTGTTATCGTTGCATCCTATGCGACCTTATGGTCGCATCATATACAGTGCGCGATGCAGTGTCTTTTAGTGTGCACAAAGCTACTTAAGGCACACTAAGTTCAGATAAGGCACACTAACTCAGATAAGGCACACTAACTCAGATAAGGCACACTAACCTCAGATAAGGCACAATAACCGGCTTAGCGCCGGTTAGTGAATCAAGGCCTTGGTGCTCTCCATACAGATACTAGTTTTTATCCGGGGGGATATTCTGCTGCCAGGTTACATCTTTTAGTGGAACAAGCTGCCTGTTATTTGGGGGATATGGATTGACTGACATATTGCAAATTTGCAATACACCATTCTTACAGGCCCTGCTTCACTTTAACTTGCACTCAGAGGCGTCTCACCCGCCAGGCAGCTATAAATTCTTGCCTAGAGCGGCAGGAGGAGCCAGGAGCGCTGCTGAGTAGTGAGGCTTGGTGCACACCAAAAACCGCTAGCAGATCCGCAAAATGCTAGCAGATTTTGAAACGCTTTTTCTTCTTTTTCTGTAGCATTTCAGCTAGCATTTTGTGGTTTTGTGAAGCGTTTTTGGTGTAGTAGATTTCATGTATTGTTACAGTAAAGCTGTTACTGAACAGCTACTGTAACAAAAAACGCCTGGCAAACCGCTCTGAAGTGCCTTTGTCAGAGCGGTTTGCGTTTTTCCTATACTTAACATTGAGGCAGAAACGCATCCGCAATCCAAAATCTGCAGCAGCCCGGGAGTATGCGTTTCTGCAAAACGCCTCCCATTTTGGTGTGCACCAGCCCATTGAAATGCATTACCCTAGCGGATCCGCACCCACAAGCGGATCGCAAACCGCAGCAGAACCGCTCTGGTGTGCACTAGGCCTATGAGAAGAAATGCCTCTCAGCCCACTCAGGTATCAGTTTACACAGCAGCAGCTAACGGCAGCACCTGACTGGACTCATAACTGGATTCACTGACTGATTAATTCAGTTCCTTCAGCTCAATGATTCAAAGAACCACAGTAATGAGTCAGTGAGAGAAGGCTCCGAGTACAGGGTCCTGACTCTTCACTCTGATTCACTGATTCATTCAGTTCCTCTCTCTCTGCTACTGGTAACTGCGTGGATGTAGAGACTGAGTGTAGCAGGATTAGCAGCCAGGCATAGACTGCCCCCCAGGCCGCCTTTTACTGCAATTAGAGGACAGGCAAGCTGGTAAATATACACAGCATGATGCAGAGCTTGCCTGGAGGGTCCCTGGGAAAACATCTGTCTTGTCTCTCCCCATTGTTATAATGACTGCATGTGCAGATAAGGTGTTAAACAGGTTGAAAAGTTTTGACAGTCCCTATACTCCAGGAGGGCTGCTTTCTGACTTGTGTGGGAGACTGGTAGGGACAGCAGTTCTATTACCAGCAACTAGTCTCTGTGTAATTTGGGACTGCAATACAGATTAGCTCTCTGCTCCATCTCCTGCTATTCTCCTTTAGATTGCAAGCTCGCAAGGGCGGGGCTCTCTCCCCCTTTTGTGTCTTGGAAATCATTATATATTTTATTCATCATGTTATTTTTATCACTGTCATTACCACTTCTGTATTTTGTATTCTGTATGCTGTATCATTTTTTTGTATTTTGTCACTAATTATGTATCTTGTATATTAGTGTACACCATTGTCTGTATTATGTACCCCATGTTTGTTTCTCACTTTGTACAGCACCACAGAATATGTTGGTGCTTTATAAATCAATAATAATAATAATAATAATTCTCTGTCTCACTCCACTCCTCCTCTCTCTGGGCTAGTGCACGACAAAATCGCAATTGCTAGCAATTTGCAAATGCAACTTGATAATTTGGGCTGAGGCTGCCATGATAATGGGCCTCAAGTCTATGTTTCCCCACAGGCCAAAAGGTCCCAGTCCTCCTATGATAGCAGCATAGCGTGTGTGTATAGTGTATATCTACTGTGTGCTGTGTGTAGGTACTGTGTGTGTGTGTGTACTGTGTGTGTGTGTGTGTGTGTGTACTGTGTGTGTGTGTGTGTGTGTGTGTGTGTGTGTGTGTACTGTGTGTGTGTGTGTGTGTGTGTGTGTGTGTGTGTGTACACTGTGTATAGTGTGTGTGTGTGTGTGTGTGTGTGTGTGTACTGTGTATAGTGTATAGTGTGTGTGTGTGTGTGTGTGTGTATAGTGTATAGTGTGTGTGTGTGTGTGTGTGTGTGTGTACTGTGTATAGTGTGTGTGTGTGTGTGTGTGTACTGTGTGTAGTGTGTAGTGTGTAGTGTGTGTGTGTGTGTGTGTGTGTGTGTGTGTGTGTGTGTGTGTGTATGCCGCAATAAGTGTATTTTATGGTGAAACGCTCTGCTGCATTACAACTGTTTTCTGGTGAACCCATGCCACGTTAAGTGTATTTTCTGGTGAAACGCTGCTGTATTATGATTTTTGGGCGCCACAGGATTTCTCGCCTGGAGTGACAAAATGGCTAGAGATGCCCCAGCTTGCACTCAACTAATGAAACCCAGACTAGGGCCCATATGCAATTCACTTTTCTCATAGATCATTTTTCGTCTACTAATTAAAATAACTTTTCAGCACTTTTCAACTGAAAGGTAGCAAAAGTAGCCGATAAAATACTATCAAAATTATTTTGAGTAATTTCTGGCTTGCTGGTGGTGAAAAGGCATTTTGTTGACCATTTTGAAAATACTGCCTTGGAGAAAACTAAAGAGAAAAAGTTAATTGCATACGGGCCCAAATTTTAAAATATTTGGAGGATGCGCACCCCCAGTGTTTGCCATAGGTGCAGTTTTCCCTAGATACACCTCTAAGGGTACACTCCCTACGCCCCTGCATCAAATCTTTAATTAACATGCAAATGAGTTGACATGCCAACATTTACAACATGTATTTAGTGCTACATTAAAGTGTACCAGAGACTAATAAATAGTATGAATTGATACTTAACCCGGGGCTTAATCCAGCCCTATAAGCACGTCTGAGTCCCTCACCGTCCTCCCGCGATTTGCCGTACAGCCGCAATCAGCACTGGTAACAGGCTCAGTTGGGTCCAGTCGTGGTCTTCTGCGCATGCGCGGACCTCCCACGCTTGTGCAGTGGACCCAGACTGACGCGACTGAGACAGTTACCGGGGCTGATTGCGGCTGAACGGAAGACCAGGAGGATTGCTAGAGACTCAGATTTGCATGTGGGGCTGGAGGGTGCCCAGGGTAAGTATCGATTCATTCTATTTATTAGTCTCTGGTTTACTTTAAATGCTGCCTTTTGTGTTTCAAGGTATCTCGGTGCCTTTTTTTCAGGGAACCAGTAATGGGAATATGTTCAGTGGTTATCTCCCTGGAGTGATGTTCACTTGTGAGCAAAAGCAGCTGACAAAAGACGTAGTAGATGTACACAGGGTCTTTCTTATTGAGCAGGAGCCCATGGAAACTAGGCGTTATGGAATGTCTGTTGTAACACTATTGTATAGTCCACGTATAATTCATATCTTTCATTAAAAAAAAAAAGTTTCCAGACACAAAATATACCTGCAGTGTATAGAACCACTAGCCATGTTATCCAAACAAACACCTACATCTTAAAATAATTTAAGATGCTAATTTAAACAGTTGCAGACAGTTTTTTTTTATTTACTAGCTTTTAATTCTCTCTGACCCAATCAACAAAATACCGTAGAATATAAGTAGATTGCTGGCTGTCAAGGTCAGTGCAGCATAGCAACAGAGCCACCTGTTCCAAGAAATATGATTTAAAGAAAACCTAATATATAAAACACACATAAAAACAATGCAAATTTTCACAGTAGCAAAATACTGAACACTTCTTAGGACGCTCATACAGTAATAACCCAACACCCACTGTATCACCTATGGCTATCTCTACAGCTGTGCTTATTAACGTAAAGTTACACATGCAGTAGCTGGACAAATATATAAAATATGAGAGTTGCAGACCTGTGACTTTTAATATAGCTAGGGGCACCACTAGCCATTTTGTCACTCCAGGCGAGAAAACCTGTGGCGCTTCCCCCCCCCCCCTCCCCCGTGGTGCCCCCCCATGAAAATAATCTTAATGAGGCAGCCTTTCACCCCAAAATAATCGTAATGTGGCAGCGTTTCATCAGAAAATCGTAATGCAGCAGCGTTTCACCAAATAATAATCGTAATGCAGCAGCGTTTCACCAGAAAATAATCATAATGCGGCAGCATTTCACCAGAAAATACACGTATTGCTGAAGTGTTTCACCAGAAAATAATTGTATTGCAGCAGCATTTCACCAAAAAAATAATCATAACGCAGCAGCATTTCACCAAAAAATAATTGTAATGCGACAACGTTTCGACAGCAAATACACATAAATGTGGCAGCATTTTACCAGAAAATACACGTAATGTGGGCAGCATTTCACCAGAAAATACACGTAAATGCTGCATCATTTTACCAGAAATTACATGTAATGTGGGCAGCGTTTCACCAGAAAATACACGTAATGCAGACAGCGTTTCATCAAAAAATACACATAGGCAGGGCTCGACTTTCATGAGGCACAAAGGGGGACAGAAGGAGGCACAGGAGGACTGAAAAAGGCACATCGGGGGACAGAAGGAGGCACAGGAGGACAGAAGGAGGTACACAGAGGGGCAGCGGGAGGTACAGGTGGACAGAAGAAGGTATGAGAGCCAGAAGGATATACAAGAGGACAGAAGGAGGCACAGGGGGGCTGAAGGAGGAGGCACACGGGGACAGAAGGAGGCACAAAGTGGGGCAGAAGGAAGCACAATGTGGGACAGATTGAGGCACAAAAGGGAAAGAAGGAGGCACAGGGGGACTGAAGGAGATGCACAAGGGACAGAAGGAGGCACGATGAGGGACAAAAAAAAGCACAAAGGGGGGCAGAAGGAGGCACAGAGAGACAGTAGGAGGAACAAAGGGGAAAAGAAGGATGCACAAAAAGGGAGACAGAAGACGGCAGAGAGGGATGTAAGGAGGCACAGGGAGACAGAGGCAGAGGGGGAGAGGCAGAGCCACAGGGACACAGAAGGCGGCTCAAAGGGGCATAGAAGGAGGTGCAGGGGGACAGAGGAAGGTGCAGGGGACAGAGTTGGCACATGGAGACTGAAGAGGCACATAAAGACAGAAAGAAGCACAAAGGGAGACAGAAATAGGCACATGAGGACAGAAGGAGGCAGAGTGGGAATGAAGGAGGAACAGGGGGGCAGAGGTAGCACAAGGGGACAAAAAAGATGCAAGGGGACATAAGGAGGCATTGGGGACAGAAGGAGGCGCAAAGGGGCAGAGGTGGCACAGGGGGACTGAAGGAGGCACATGAAAACAGAAGGAGGCACAAAGGGAGACAAGAGGCATAAAGGGAGGCAGAAGGACAAACAGGGGGTCAGACATGGCACAAGGGACTGAAGGAGGCACAAAAGGGACAGAAGGGGGCACAAAGGGGGGAAAAGGATGCACAAGGCACAGAGAGTCGCAGTAGCAGCTGCCTGCAACATACGCTAAGCAGATGCAGCAGAAGCAAGTAATAGAACATCCATGGAGGTGGGGCTCAGTCAGGGGTGGGGCTTAATCCAGGAACATGGTGCCCCAGGACCAATGGCACTCCAGGCAATGGCCTGTACTGCCTAGGCCTAAATGCGCCTCTGAATATAGCCCTGTTTTTTTACATTTGGAAGAATATTACCTGCATTTTGTGCAGCATAGGCTGTATACGATTTTGTTACTAACACCACTATTATAAAGTAAGTGGAAACTGTGAAAAAAATGTAAATTTTTTTTTTCCCTGAACTCAGCTTTGTTTCACCATTATTAGACTTGTCTAAAGGCTTCATTGAAAAACTCCTTATGTCTGGTTATTAGTTTGCACTGTTAGTTTGCAATTAGTATTGTATCTCTTTATTAATGATACATTTCAGTTCATTTACAGTAGAACTAATAATCTTTCCTGTTGATCCTCATCACTTTATTTTTATTATTATTTTTTTATTTATATAGTGTCAGCATATTCCGCAGCGCTTTAAAATGCACAATAAGATGACAAGGGTAACATAAGTATAACCAAAAAATGTACAGCAAAGCCTCAAGCAGCACCAGTATTGTTACAAATACCGTAAACATTTTGAGGATGACCCTGCCCTTGCGAGAATACCAGAATCAGAATCAGTTTTATTTCGCCAAGTACAGCAAGAGCCATAATCGGAATTATTTGTGGTACACATGGCATAGACAGAGTAGAGACAAACAAACACATGCAATTTGAAATACAGTAGTCAGATAGACAGATAGTGATGCCGGTAAATGCTAGTAAAGGCCCCCATTTCCGGATAAGAACCGGGGACCAGCTGACCGACTCGGCAATTAGAAATGCAGGCCGGACCGGGGAAGGTCAGAGTTCAGTGACCGAACGGCTTGGGGGAAGAAGGTAGCGTATTTTTCGGACTATAAGATGCACTTTTTCTCCCCCAAAAGTGGGGAGAAAAAGTTACTGTGTCTTATAGTCCGAATGTAACATTCAGGTACTTGTTTCCTTGGTCCGCAGTGGGGTGGCAGCAGCGCAAAACATTCTGAGCTGCATATGGAAACTGCTGTAATCATCCCCAATGTAATCATCCCCTTTGATCTTTAATCTCACCTAGCAGTGCGATCCCCATTGTTTCTAAGCGGCATTGGAGCAGCCGCTGTAGTCTTCACAATGCCTGTCCTTTGATCTTCCGTCTGCCTCATTGTTCCCCGCAGCGCGATCCACAATGTCTCTAAGTGGATTAAGAAAAGCAGCGGTAGCACATCTTCAGCCACTATAGCGGCAGAGTCCACCGCGGCTTCCGTACTGTCTTGCATACTTGCATCATCACATGACCCTGGCGCACGTGCGCCGGGGTCATGTGATGATGAAAGTAAACAAACCAGTACGGAAGCCGGACTCTGCCGCTATAGTGGACTCTGCCGCTATAGCGGCTGAAGATGTGCTATGTCAGCTTGCATCGCGCTGCTGCGGGGCTGCAGGGCAACATCAAAGAGTAAACATTGTGGAGGATTACCGCTGCTTTTCTTAATCCACTTAGAGACATTGTGGATCGCGCTGCGGGGAACAATGAGGCAGACGGAAGATCAAAGGACAGGCATTGTGAAGGCTACAGCGGCTGCTCCAATGCCGCTTAGAAACAATGGGGATCGCACTGCTAGACACTCTGGGTAAGATTAAAGATCAAAGGCAGCTCCTATGCTGTTTAGGATCGCTGTGAATCACGCTGCTGCTGATACCACCACCTCATTAGGACAGAATGGACACCCAGACTGGACCCAGCAACTGCCACCCAGGCTGGTGAGATCTCATGTAATGCTATAGTATTTTTTGGTTATTGTAGCTGGGGTGGGGGTTGTGTAGTGTGGTGTTGTGTACTATACTGTAGTGTAGGTAGTGTAGTGTTGTGTAGTGCAGTGTAGCTGGGGGGGGGGGGGGGCAGCAAGGGTTAGTGCAGTGTAGTTTAGTATAGTTTGTGGGGGCAGCAGGAGTTGTTAGTGTAGCCTAGCAGTGTAACTTAGACATCTTGGGGGGAGGAGAGGCCCATAAGACACTCCTGGACCATGGATGCACCCAGGTTTAGTATTTTTTTTCCCCTGGTTTTTGCCTTTTAAACCTAGGTGCGTCTTATAGTCCGGAGCGTCTTATAGTCCGAAAAATACGGTATTCTTCTGCCTGGTGGTTTTGGCTGGTATAGTCCTGTAGCGACCGCCCAACGGGAGGAGCTTGAAGTAGTGGCTGCCAGGGTGAGAGGGGTCACGGGAGATCATGGTGGCCCTCTTCCTCAACCTAGCGGAGTGGAGGAGGTCAAGAGGTGGAAGAGGAGACCCGATGATTCTCTCTGCATCAGCTATGACCCTCTGCAGTTTATGCTTATCGCTGGCCGTAGCGCCCGCGTACCCAACAATGACTGAGGAGCAGAGGATGGATTCTATGGTGGCAGTATAGAAGCTGGCCAGCAGCTCCTGTCGCATGCCAAATCTCTTCAGTTAGCGCAGAAAGAACAACCTCTGCTGGGATTTCTTTTGAATTTTTGTTGTGTTTTGTCCCCATTTCAGGTTATTGGTGAGAGTCGTGCCGAGGAACCGAACCGATGACACCGTAGAGACTTCTGTTCCTCCAATGAGGACAGGTGGGAGGGGGGGAGGGTTCCTCCTGAAGTCTACAACTAGTTCAACAGTCTTTGCTGTGTTGAGAACTAGATTGTTCACCCTGCACCAGTTGCATATTTTCTCGACCTCGCTCCGGTATTCGTGCTCCCCGTTGCTTCCAATTAGGCCAATAATAGTGGTGTCGTCTGCAAATTTGATGACCTTCACGGAGTCAGCAGGTGAGATGCAATTGTTGGTATAAAGGGAGAATAGTAGAGGTGACAGAACACAGCCTTGTGGAGCCCCGGTGTTGGTGGTTCGAACGCTGGAGTAGTATTTGCCAAGCTTCACCTGTTGCGTTCTCGTAGTCAGGAAGTCCTTGATCCATGCTCTGAGAGTGGGATCAACTTCGAGCTGTGTCAGGTTGGTGATCAGGATGTCAGGGCAGATCGTGTTGAACGCTGAGCTAAAGTCTAGGAACAGGATCCTGGCATAGGAGGCCGTGCTGTCTAAGTGCTCGGTGATGTGTGCCACGCTGACATTGATGGCATCCTCCACAGATCTGTTTGCCCTATATGCAAATTGGAGCGGGTCTAAAAGTGTGTCCGTGGACCTCTTCAGGTGGGCAAGGGCAAGGTTCGGGCCACTGGGCGGAAGTTATTATGCTCAGTCCTGCCTGTTTTTTTAGGGACTGGTACAATTATAGACCTCTTGAAGCAGGAGGGGACTGTACCATCAGATAATGACTGCTTAAATAAGGAGGTGAGCACAGGGGCTAGCTGATCGGCACAGGTTCGCAGGCAGACAGACGACACTTTCCTGGGGTTCAGCTTCTGAAGATGCCAGAGTACATCTGATTCCATAACGGCGCTAGGAGCCAGGGCGCCGGGTTCACCCGAGGTCGATGCAGATTTGCCCACAGGCTGGTTGGGATGTTGCTCGAACCTGCAGTAGAACTCGTTTAGCTCCTCCGCCAGTCGAGGGCTCGGAGTCGCCATTTGGGATGCTGGTTTGAAGTTCGTGGCTGCTCTCAGGCCCTTCCATACTTCCCGTGTGTTGGTGGACTGGAGGCAGAGCCCCAGCTTTTCAGCATAGGCCCTCTTTGCCGATCGCAGTTCTCTTTTCAGGGCGAGCCTAGCCTCTCTGAATTCCTCTAAGGAGCCAGACCTGTGCGCCTCCTCTTTGCGTTTCCGAAGTCGGCGAAGCCTGTCGTTGAACCAAGGCTTGTTGTTGTTGGGGTAGACCCTGAAGGACTTGGATGGGATACACACTTCTTCGCTGAAGGTAATGTAGGATGAGATGTTCTCGGCCCATTCATCAATGGTGGGTGCCTTCAGAGCCATCCAGTCGGTGGTTTCAAAGCAAGCTTGGAGCCCCAGTTTGGCGTCCGCTGTCTATTTTTTAACGGTTTTGGTGATGGGCTTAGAAGTCTCCAAGAGCCTCCTGTAGGTAGGGATCAGGTGTATTGTGTTGTGGTCAGAGTTTCCCAGGGGGGCTCCTTGGGTAGCCCTGTAGCCATTCTTGTGAACCGTGTAGCAGTGGTCCAGGGTGTTACAGTACCTGGTAGGGCAGGAGATGTGCTGCTTATAGAGGGGCCTCACGTGCCGAAGGTTCGCCTTATTGAAGTCGCCCAAGATGATGAACAGGGCCTCTGGGAGGGCTGTTTCCCACCGCGAGATACAGTCGCTGAGTACATGCAGGGCAGTCTTGGAGCATGCATCGGGTGGAATGTAGACTCCAACGAGGACAAGGGAAGAGAATTCCCTCGGGGAGTACCGGGGCCTGCAGTTTATGGCAAAGAGCTCAACGTCTGGGGTGCAGGCCTTGTGGAGAGTGGTGGTGTTGGAGCACCAGGAGGTGTTTATGTAAAAGCAGATTCCGCCGCCACTCGTTTTCCCAGAGAGGGCTGCATCACGGTCTGCTCTTAGGAGGATGTAGCCTGGTACCTGTAGGGAGTCGACGGGGATGCTGTCGCACAGCCAGGTCTTGGTAAAACAGAGAACAGGGGTGTTCTTGCTGATCTGGGGTTTGCTGACGAGAAGGAGGAGCAGCTCGTCCAGTTTGTTGGGGAGTGAGCAGACGTTTGCTAGTAGGATGGCAGGGACAGGCGAGCGTAGGCCTTTCCTTTTCAGTCGGACCTGGACCCCCGCCCTCCTTCCTCTGTGGCGGCGTTTGTTTGGTGCTCGCTTGGTGGAGAGGTATTCGATGAGTGCGGTGACAGCATTCCACAGGGGAGAGCCCGGTATTGGGTTGGGGCTGTCCGGGGGTTCCCATTCAAGAATGGCTTCTCTGGAGAGGGCAGCAGTCCGTTTCACGCCCATTCCTCAGTAGGTGGCACAGTGTGTGGCCAGGTAGGTGGGTTAAGCAGGCAGCACAGTGACGGCCTGGCACAGAGGCGGCGGCCTGGCACAGTGCGTGGCACGAAACCAAAGGGCGTGGGGGGGAGGGCTGCCCGGCGCAGACTATGGCACAGGTATGGTGCATGTGGTATGGTGCAGGCGGCACAACACAGTCTGACACAGTTGGATGGTATGGGGCGGGCAGCACTTCCAGGTGTGGGGCACAAGTAGGTGGGCTGGAGCAGACGGCACAGCTCGGTTTGTGGCACGGTAGATGGTCTAGTGCGCGTAGCACGGTAAGTAGCCCAAGATGTCTAGATGGAGTGGGCAGAATGTGGTGTAGGCAGCCTGGCACAGGCTCTGGCACTGTAACGATGGTGTGGGGCAGGCAGCAAAACACGGTCCAGGGCACACTTAGATGGAATGGAGCAGGCAGCACGACGCAGTCTGTAGTACGGATAGATGGTAAGGAGCAGGCTGCCCAGCACAGACTGTGGCACGGGTAGACGGTATGGAGCAGAGGCACAGACTATGGCCCAGCTAGATGGTATAGAACAGGCAGTCAGCACTGTCAATGGCACAGATAGATGGGGAGAAACGGGCGGCACAGCGCGGGCAGCACGGCACGGGCTAAGTACAAGATATGGAGCAGGCACAGATGGTATGGAGCAGGCACAACACAGGTGGTATGGGGCAGGCACAACACAGTTGGTATGGGGCAGGCCCAGCACAGGTATGGATCAGGCACAGATGGTATGGGGCTGGCACAACACAGTCTATTTCAGTCAGACTCACCAAGGAGAAAAGCAGGATATGCAGCCGCTGGAGGAGGTTGCAGGATTCTCAGCAGTGGGCATACTAGGAGAGGCCGAGCTTGAAGGGACTGCGGCGTGGAGTCCTCCTCACCAGGCCAGGATGGAGGGCTGCAGGCCGGGCAGAGCGGAGACTCCCAGGATGGAGGAGAGCAGGCAGAGCAGAGACTCCCAGCCAGGCAAGGTGCTGTCCCGGGGGCCAGGATGGAGGAGAGCAGGCCGGGCAGAGCTGTCCCGGGGGCCAGGATGGAGGGACAGGCCGGGCAGAACGTAGTCCTCCTCCCCAGATGAGATGCTGTTCTGCCAGGATGGAGGGACAGGCTGGGCAGAACGTAGTCCTCCTCCCCAGACCGGGGGAACCAAATAGCTGGAGTACAGGCTGGTCAGCGTGGGTGCAGGCCTGGCCACGTGGGTTGCAGTACGTGCCTCGGGATGGGGAGCAGGCCGGAGAGGTGCTGCAGATCCAGGAAGCAGCTAGCAGGATGCCGGAGCCTGTCGTCAGGATGCCGGAAGCTGGGGATGCGACAGCTCGGAGCCAGAGCGTAGCCGGGGATGCGGCCCTTGGGAGCGCATCAGTCGTCCGGTGCGGAGCAGCCAAGTGTGTGGGCGAACCGGGGGAGCAGCGGGGCAGCGGTCCGGATGCAGAAGGCTGGGGTTGCGGATGCTGGGGTTGTGGCAGCCAGGAACTGGAGGAGTTGCGGCTGGGAGGCTTGCAAGGTGCAGCGAAGCTGAGAACAGGGGCCACAGAGTGCCCGGAGCAGGAGCTACAGCGGTAGTCAGCCCCCTGCAGTGGACGGAGGCGGCAGTCAGACGCACAGGAAGCAGGTACACGAAACCTGTATCTAAAGCTATCTAAAACTGTAACTGTAACTATCTAACACTAAACTAAACTAACAGAAAAGAGAGAAAAACTTGACAAAAGTCTGGAGCCATGTGACCGAGGCGACCTCCGTGGGCACCATCTTGGTACAATCTAAAGGGTAGTGGGAGGACACACTAGGTAAGGAGACGTGGGGGGCGGCTGGGGTGGATGGATGAGGCAGTGAGCCTTTGCCTTTGATTACATTGCTAAACGATATGTAAATGGGGTCTATAAAATGTAATAAGATTGTCAGGTGTGTTTTGAGAGTGCATTTGAAGATGTCCAGGTTTGGAGCATGACGTCCAGGCTGTGTTAGAGAGTTCCAGATAAGGGATGATGCTCGTGTGAAGTCCTCGATGCGAGTATGAGAGGAGGTGATCAGCTTAGAGGCCAGGAGAATTTCTTTGTGGGAGGGACAGTATCTAGAGATTAGTGAGGAGATGTATAGAGAGGACAAATCACGAAAGGCTTTGTATGTTAGAGTCAGGAGTTTGAACTGGATCCTCTGGGTAATAGGCAGCCAGTGGAGGGAACGGCACAGTGGGGCTTCATCAGAGGAGCGGGTAGAGAGGTGAATGAGGCGGGCAGCTGAGTTTAGAAGGGATTGGAGAGGTGCCAGCCTGTTTGGTAGACCACAGAGCAGGGTATTGCAGTAGTCCTAGGCGGGAGATGATTAAGGCATTTACAAGCATTTTGGTGGCCTCTTGTGTAAGGAAGGGATGACTATTGAATATACTTTTGAGCTGGAAATGGCAGGCAGTAGCTAATGAGGCAATGTGAGGTTTAAAGGAGAGCTCTGAGTCAAGTATAACTCCCAAGCAGCAGGCCTTAGAGGTCGGAGTTATTGGGGTGTTGTCTACAATTATGGTTGCAATTGGTGGATGTGTAGATAGTGATGGTGGAGAAATTACAATTTCTATTTTACTCCTGTTGTTTGAGGAACCGGGAGGACATGAATGCAGAAAGGGCACGTAGACAGTTGGGGATTCTAGATAGTATTGAGGGTTTAGGCCTTGTTCACATCTAAAAACGAAAACGCAAGCATTTTTTTGCTTTTTTGTGCAGTTTTTTTTTTAAGCACTCCACTGCGCGCTGCATTTTTGTTAAAAGTGCTTTTGTAATCACTTTTCCAGAGTGTTTTTTTTTCATTCACTCCCTGACGCAAGTCAGTAAGTGCACTCTTTGACCCAGGAAAGAATACATACAATGTATTTATTCTTAAAAACATGAATGCAATCGCTGCACAAAACGATTTTGTGAGCGCTTTGCATTTTTCCCATACCTTCCATTATAGCAAAAACGCCCCCAAAATGGTAATAGCTATGCAATGCGCTGATATGAACCGTCCCAGAGAGATTCGTTGCACAAACGTTTTGTGGGGGATTTTGAAAACCGCCTGCTCTTGAAAAAAGGGCAAAAGCCCCCTTAGTGTGAACGACCCCTGAGAGATAGATTTGGGTGTCATTAGCATAGGGGTGATACTGGAAACCAAAAGAGCAAATTAGTTGTCCCAGTCCATGAGTGTAGATTGAAAAAAGAAGTGGCCCAAGATCCGAGCCTTGAGGTACACCGACAGACAGTGGGCGTGGGGAGAAATTAGTGTTAGAGGAGGAGACCGTGTAAAAGCGTTGAGACAGATGAGAGGAAATCAAGAAATATGCTTGGCCCTTGAATGCTAAAGATGATGGCGTCTGGAGAAGCAGAGCATGATGAACCATGTCAAAGGCAGAGGAAAGGTCGAGGAGTATTAGAATGGAGAACTGGCCTTTGGATCTAGCTTAGTAGGTCATTAGCAACTTTAGTAAGGACAGTTTCAGTGGAATGGTTTGTGCAGAATCCAGATCGAAGGGGTTCAAGTAAGGAGTTGGTAGAGAGAAAGACAGACAATTCTGAATGCATGTGACGTTCCAGCAGTTTAGAAGCAAAGGGGAGGAGCGAGACAGGATGATAATTAGATAGAGATTTTGGGTCAAGAAAGGATTTTTTGATAAGTGGTGTAAGGATAGCTTGTTTGAATAAGGAAGGGAAGGTGCCAGTGGAGATTGAAAGGTTGAATAGAGTTGTTAGAGCAGGATTAACCACTTAACGACCGCCCCCAGCCGATGGGCGGCGGCAAAGTCCGGGCCCAAACGACCGCAATACGCCCATCGGCGGGGGCGGCTGCGGGAGTGGCTATGCGGCGATCGCGTCATTTGTGACGCGATCAGCCGCCGGGGACTGGCTCCGCCCACCGCTCGCTGTAACCCGCCGGCCGTTCGGAAGCGCCGGCGGGTTACTAGCTGCCCGATCGCCGCACGGAAAGTGTATAATAGGCTTTGTAATGTATACAAAGCCTATTATACTGGCTGCCTCCTGCCCTGGTGGTCCCAGTGTCCGAGGGACCACCAGGGCAGGCTGCAGCCACCCTAGTCTGCACCCAAGAACACTGATTCCCCCCCCCTGCCCCCTGATCGCCCACAGCACCCCTCAGACCCCCCCTGCCCACCCCCCAGACCACTGTTTGCACCCAATCACCCCCCTAATCACCCATCAATCACTCCCTGTCACTATCTGTCAACGCTATTTTTTTTTTAGTTCCTAATCTGCCCCCTACTCCCTCCTGATCACCCCCCCACCCCTCAGATTCTCCCCAGACCCCCCCCCAGACCCCCCCCCGTGTACTGTATGCATCTATCCCCCCTGATCACCTGTCAATCACCTGTCAATCACCCGTCAATCACCCGTCAATCACCCCCTGTCAATGCCACCCATCAATCAGCCCCTAACCTGCCCCTTGCGGGCAATCTGATCACCCACCCACACCAATAGATCGCCCGCAGATCCGACATCAGATCACCTCCCAAATGCAGTGTTTACATCTCTTCTCTCCTCTAAACACCCACTAATTACCCATCAATCACCCCCTATCACCACCTGTCACTGTTACCCATCAGATTAGACCCTAATCTGCCCCTTGCGGGCACCCAATCACCCGCCCACACGCTCAGATTGCCCTCAGACCCCCCCTTATCAATTCGCCAGTGCAATATTTACATCTGTTATTCCCTGTAATAACCCACTGATCACCTGTCAATCACCCATCAATCACCCCCTGTCACTGCCACCCATCAATCACCCCCTGGCACTGCCACCCATCAATCAGCCCCTAACCTGCCCCTTGCGGGCAATCTGATCACCCACCCACACCAATAGATCGCCCGCAGGTCCGACATCAGATCACCTCCCAAGTGCAGTGTTTACATCTCTTCTCTCCTCTAAACACTCACTAATCACCCATCAATCACCCCCTATCACCACCTGTCACTGTTACCCATCAGATTAGACCCTAATCTGCCCCTAGGGCACCCAATCACCCGCCCACACCTCAGAATGCCCTCAGACCCCAGCCCTGATCACCTCGCCAGTGCATTGCTTGCATCTATTTCCCCCCTCTAATCACACCTTGAGACACCCATCAATCACCTCCTGTCACCCCCTAGCACACCTACCCATCAGATCAGGCCCTAATTTGCCCCGTGTGGGCTCCTGATCACTCGGCCAAACCCTCAGATCCCCCTCAGACCCCCTTCCGATCACCTCCCCAGTGCATTGATTGCATCTATTTTCCCCTCTAACCGCCCCCTGAGACACCCATCAATCACCTCCTGTCACCCCCCTAGCACTCCTATCCATCAGAACAGGCCCAATACATCCTGTCATCTAAGAGGCCACCCTGCTTATGACCGGTTCCACAAAATTTGCCCCCTCATAGACCACCTGTCATCAAAATTTGCAGATGCTTATACCCCTGAACAGTCATTTTGAGGCATTTGTTTTCTAGACTACTCCTCGCGGTTTAGGGCCCCTAAAATGCCAGGGCAGTATAGGAACCCCACAAGTGACCCCATTTTAGAAAGAAGACACCCCAAGGTATTCTGTTAGGTGTATGATGAGTTCATAGAAGATTTTATTTTTTGTCAAAAGTTAGCGGAAATTGGATTTTTATTGTTTTTTTCACAAAGTGTCATTTTTCACTAACTTGTGACAAAAAATAAAATCTTCTACGAACTCACCATACCCCTAACGGAATACCTTGGGGTGTCTTCTTTCTAAAATGGGGTCACTTGTGGGGTTCCTATACTGCCCTGGCATTTTAGGGGCCCTAAACCGTGAGAAGTAGTCTAGAAAACAAATGCCTCAAAATGACCTGTGAATAGGACGTTGGGCCCCTTAGCGCACCTAGGCTGCAAAAAAGTGTCACACATGTGGTATCGCCGTACTCAGAAGAAGTAGTATAATGTGTTTTGGGGTGTATTTTTATACATACCCATGCTGGGTGGGAGAAATCTCTCTGTAAATGGACAATTGTGTGTAAAAAAAATCAAATAATTGTCATTTACAGAGATATTTCTCCCACCCAGCATGGGTATGTGTAAAAATACACCCCAAAACACATTATAATACTTCTCCCGAGTACGGAGATACCACATGTGTGGCACTTTTTTGCACCCTAACTGCGCTAAGGGGCCCAAAGTCCAATGAGTACCTTTAGGATTTCACAGGTCATTTTGCGACATTTGGTTTCAAGACTACTCCTCACGGTTTAGGGCCCCTAAAATGCCAGGGCAGTATAGGAATCCCACAAATGACCCCATTTTAGAAAGAAGACACCCCAAGGTATTCCGTTAGGAGTACGGTGAGTTCATAGAAGATTTTATTTTTTGTCACAAGTTAGCGGAAAATGACACTTTGTGAAAAAAAAAATTAAAATCAATTTCTGCTAACTTGTGACAAAAAAAAAAAATCTTCTATGAACTCACCATACTCCTAACGGAATACCTTGGGGTGTCTTCTTTCTAAAATGGGGTAATTTGTGGGGTTCCTATACTGTCCTGGCATTTTAGGGGCCCTAAACCGTGAGGAGTAGTCTTGAAACCAAATTTCTCAAAATGACCTGTGAAATCCTAAAGGTACTCATTGGACTTTGGGCCCCTTAGCGCAGTTAGGGTGCAAAAAAGTGCCACACATGTGGTATCCCCGTACTCAGGAGAAGTAGTATAATGTGTTTTGGGGGGTATTTTTCCACATACCCATGCTGAGTGAGAGAAATATCTCTATAAATAGACAATTGTGTGTAAAAAAAAATAAAAAATTGTCATTTACGGAGATATTTCTCCCACCCAGCATGGGTATGTGTAACAATACACCCCAAAACACATTATACTACTTCTCCTGAGTACGGCATTACCACATGTGTGGCACTTTTTTGAAGCCTAACTGCGCTAAGGGGCCCAAAGTCCAATGAGCATCTTTAGGCTTTACAGGGGTGCTTACAATTAGGCACCCCCCAAAATGCCAGGACAGTGAACACACCCCACAAATGACCCCATTTTGGAAAGTAGACACTTCAAGGTATTCAGAGAGGAGCATAGTGAGTCCGTGGCAGATTTCATTTTTTTTTGTCGCAAGTTAGAAGAAATGGAAACTTTTTTTTTTTTTTTGTCAGAAAGTGTCATTTTCCGCTAACTTGTGACAAAAAATAAAATCTTCTATGAACGCACCATGCCTCTCACTGAATACTTTGGGATGTCTTCTTTCCAAAATGGGGTCATTTGGGGGGTATTTGTACTTTCCTGGAATTTTAGCCCCTCATGAAACCTGACAGGTGCGCAGAAAAGTCAGAGATGCTTGAAAATGGGAAAATTCACTTTTTGCACCATAGTTTGTAAACGCTATAACTTTTACCCAATCCAATAAGAATACACTGAATGGTTTTTTTTTTTTATCAAAGACATGTAGCAGAATAACTTTCGCGCTCAAATGTATAGGAAATTTTACTTTATTTGAAAAATGTCAGCACAGAAAGTTAAAAAAAATCATTTTTTTGCCAAAATTCATGTCTTTTTTGCTGAATATAATAAAAAGTAAAAATCGCAGGAGCAATCAAATAGCACCAAAAGAAAGCTGTATTAGTGACAAGAAAAGGAGGTAAAATTCATTTAGGTGGTAGGTTGTATGAGCGAGCAATAAACCGTGAAAGCTGCAGTGGTCTGAATGGAGAAAAAGGCTCTGGTCCTTAAGGGGCGAAAAGACTGTGGTCCTGAAGTGGTTAAAGGAGGAGGAAAGCTGGGGGATAAGATGAGAGGGAATGGGTTCCAGGGCACAGGTAGTGAGATGTCATTCTAACACTTCCTTCATCCTTTCATTCCCATTTAAGCACTCCCACACACTCTCCAAAATTCAGTTCTTCCTTGATAGAGAGAGTCCACTTATTCCATTCCAACGCCAGAATTAATTCTTCTCCACCAGTCATCTTAAATCATTAAAGGGCTACCCGAGGTGACATGATAGACAGGTGTATGTACAGTGCCAAGCACCCAAATAACTAGGATGTGTTCCTTTTTTTCCTTTCTCTACCTGAAAGAGTTAAACATCAGGTATGCAAGAGATCTGGGTCGAGACCGGGTCGAGAGTGGGTCGGACTGGATCAGACTATAGCAAAACCTTCAATGATAAGTAATTACAGCCATAAAATACTTTCCTGTCAGTAAATGGCTTTCTGGAGAAGGAAAGGGATAAAAAAGGTCAATAATTCATATATTTGAGCTCTAGCATATTTCAATAAAGTTGTCTTTGAGCAGAGACAATGAAACTGTAAAAACTTGGATGATGGAAATGATGGAGGACTTTGCAAAAAGTATACAGCAGACAATGTTAGCCACAGTGCAAAATATAATCAGAGAGGCGGTAGCAAGCAAAATTCAACCAATAAGGGCTCAGCCACACTATAAGCGCTTTTTTGAGCGATTTGTGATTGATTAACACTGCGATTTTTACTGTGATTTTAATGAAAGTGAATGGGAGCAATTTTTTTTAAAAGTGATCAAAGCACCAATTAATCACTAGTGCTCAGAAAAATGCTTATAGTGTGGCTGAGCCCTTAGAAGCAAATTCTTAAAGCTAGCAAAAGATGTATACAGACTTAATAACAAACTAGAAATGGTCTCCACAGAAACACAGAATCAGACCAAAACTCTAGAGGTCTATAAAATGTAAATACAAATACATGAAATTAAGAGCAAGTTGGATGACCAGGAAAATCGGAGCAGACAAAATCATATCAGAATAAGAGGCCATTCAAGCCCCCCAAAATCAGCGGTCCTACAGGCACTGACCACAGATGTATTCAAACATATGCTGGGCATGATGCACTAGATGAAATAACTATTGATAGGGTCCATTAGGTTGGCAGAGACATACATGTTTAATGCAAGCTATATTTATTTCAACTAAAGGAAAAGATTTTAAGAAAAATGAGAACTATGGGCACTGTAAAAACTAACATTTGGAAATGTTTCAGGACTTATCCAAAAGAATAAAGGATACTTTGGCTTCTCAAACCAGTCCTTGAAGACATCAAACTAAAAGGGCACACCTATAGATGGGGACTCCCCTTGTGCCTAATCGTATTGCTGGAAAACAGATCAGGAATATTAGAAGATG
This sequence comes from Hyperolius riggenbachi, assembly GCF_040937935.1. Taxonomy (NCBI): domain Eukaryota; kingdom Metazoa; phylum Chordata; class Amphibia; order Anura; family Hyperoliidae; genus Hyperolius; species Hyperolius riggenbachi. The sequence goes on along the minus strand of NC_090648.1, from coordinate 281,688,803 downwards.
GTGATCCCTTGAACCCCTTTACAGAGGCATTATGTCTGCCTAGAATACAGGTCAAAGGGTGGGAGGCAGTGTAAGGGTCTCCTGGGTCTCTCAGTACAGATAAATAGACCTGACACATGGTCTAAGTATACCAGAATATGTGTTTTATTTAAGTAATCTCTTGAGGAATATGAAGAAAAGTGTCTGGAGAAAGAAGTCTAACTGTGAAACGCCACATTGTTGACCCACAGAGTTTGGCCTCTCAGACATGGATGCAACTATGATATATAGCAGAGGATGAAAGTGGGAAAGCTCAAATCTACCAAACAACCTCTCCGCTCCCCAGTGAGCTCTGAAACCTTCTTAATATTCTTTTGTATTATCAACTCTATTTTAAAATTCATATTTCTTATTATTACATTTGAATCTATTAATGTAAAAGGTGCTAACTTGAGATGCAAAAGAGGAAGAATTATAGAGGTATTTGTTAGAGTAGGGATGTAGGTTTTATTTAGGAAACCCGCTTAAAAAAAAGGAAAAATTCTGAAATTCTTTGATACAGTAATTGGATTATTAATGCAAATCAACAAAAGAAAGTAAGGGTGTTGCAATAGTTTTAGCGGTTACAATTGGTAGCGTGATAAGGGGCAATAAGGCAAGGGAGCTCATCATGCTGGGGAGGATAAATGACTCGAATTTTACATTGGCAAACGTCTATGCACTGAATAAAAAACAAGCCAAGTTCATGTCCAGATTTTTAGATAAAGTAAAGGAGGTGGCAACAGGAACAGTAATAATGCGAGGTGATTTTAGCTAAGCAATCAATCCAGCTCCAGATATCTGTAGAGGGGGCAGTCGCATCCCAGAAGGAGATACAATGTTTCAAAATAGGCTAAATTCATTGTAACGGATAGATATCTGGAGGGCATATAATTACAATGAGAAAGAATATACTTTTCATTACAATAGACGTGAGACATCCTGTGGGCTGAACTGCTTCCTGATATTACAAAAGAACTTAATGGAAGTGATTGAAACCCAAATCAGACCCATAGCCTATTCTGATCATGCCCCAATTAGGCTAACAAAGCTGGAACATGGTATCCAGCATGACAGAATATGGAAATTGGATTCTAGTATGCTAGAGAATGAAGATATAAAAAAGGAGTAAGCAGCAGAGCCCTGAAATATCACCAATTACATTAAGGGACACAATGAAATGTAACAAGAGGTATATTAATAGGAATAAAAAGTGCTAAAAATAAAAAAGGCAGAGAGTAAGGCCTCGTTCACATCATTAGCGCAGATGGCTGTGCGATTGGAACGCAACGCGTCCGATCGCACGCCATCTGCGCTCCTATGCGCTGCGCTGCAGATCCCATTCATTACAATGAATGGGATCTGCGCTGCGATTCCCAAAAATGCGTGCAGCACGCGATAGCGCAATCGCGCTGCCACGCAGCGCATATGATGGGAACGGTAGAAGGGCTGTCTATGCCCTTCTACCGTTCTTGCGTGTCGCACACTATACGCGCTGCCAAAATGCGCACGGCAGCGCGTATAGTCTGAACAAGGCCTAAATAATTTACTTAATAAGTTAGGAGAGGCTGACAGAATAGTTAAACAATTCCTCCATAGAGAATATTATAAGATTCAAGAGCATACAATCAGAACTAAGGCTAGGTTCACACTTAGTCCGTAAACGTATCCATGGCTCTGTTTTTCAGTCCACATCGAAAACGGAGCAACGGATATCAATGTTAAACATAGAAGACACACACACACACACACACACACACACACACACACACACACACACACACACACACACACACACACACACACACCATTCAGGGGGATCCGTTTTGAAAACCTGAACGGATGGTCCGGAAGGATGTGCTGCATTTTCTCGAACCGCACATGGATCCGGATACACAGAGGGGTAGTGGAGGGCAGTACAAAAACAGATGCCCCTCTACACAGGCATCTTTAGACACAGAAACTGATCCATTTTCTGTGTCACAGCCTGTGGGGGGAGAGGCAGCCGCCATGCTGTAGGGGTGACTGCTAAGTAGGGATGATCAGTGAGATGCAAATATTTCTGAGTTTATGCAAATTTTTATGCAAATATGTGCAGTTCGAAAATGGACCAATCAATTTAAACCTGGGTTTAAATTGATTGGTCCATTTCCAAACTGCATATATTTGCATACCATTTACATAAATTTGCATCAACTTGAAAGAATGTGCATATCCTTTAAATTACTTTTCAAATTATTTCAAGTAGCAGTGAAACCAAAGCAGAATGGTATACAATTAAAAGCACCGCATGTTAAAATGGGTGCAAGATGAATCCAATAGTAGAATATTGGTAAGGTTACCGAAATTCTACTTTTTACTGTTACCATTTGTAGAATATCAGTAGTTTTATTGATATTCTACTATGGTTTACCCTAACCTAACTCTCACATTACCACTCCCCTACCTATAACTAACTGGTGTCTTCTCCAAGTATAGGTAGCCCCCTACCCATAAGTAGCCAAAGCATTGCCCCCCAATATAGGCAAGCCCTTACCTATAGCCAAAGGATGACTCTTCCTACAATAAGTAATGTTGGGTAATATAGTCCCTAACTGATTACCTAATTTTCTCCATAGGACATGTAGTTCAGGGTCCAGCTATTGCTACCGGTAATTTTAACATTATTTGGCCTGCATTGCTATAGCCCTAATTAACATTACATTACCTGTGGTGGCACCTAAATCTGGTGCTGTGTGCCGCTGAGTGGGTGTTAAAATTACCCGACTCATTTGTTAGTTCAGAGAGCCAAAAAAATTAATAAATAATTGAAATAAAATGCATTAACTTAAAGCAAATTAATTCTTTGCTTACCAAGGATTCTCTAAATACAGTCGCGGTCTATTTTTTCTCTTATAAAAAAAAGCGACAATTTAACATAACTCCTGTTATAATAGATTTAATTTTCTTGGTTGGCAGTAAAGCAATGTTTAGGTTTGTGGGTTGAGATCCAGGCATGTTTATTTTTGTGTACAAAAAAAAAAAAAACAGCAATATAGCAATTTTAAGAATTATTTGAAAATATTTTTTGGCTGCATCATATTTACTAAAAGTTTTTTTTTTTTTTATAGTTTTTTAAATGAGCATTGACAAGTGTATTTGGGGATTTTATTTTGACTTCATACATATTTCTTCCATGTTAATATCTCAAATCGATAAAAAAAAAAATCCCCCATTCTTTGCTCATACCTCCTAAATATGCCAGTGAAAGGAAAATGATTTATTTAATTTTACAACTAATAGAAAGTCTTGTTCTCAAAAATTAGATGGCTATCCTAAAAAGACACTATATTGCATATAAATTAATGAATACAATATCTTATTTTTACAATATTAATTTATACATTGTCAATAATCTCCCCGTAAATGCTTACCTCACCCCTACTGTCTTTAATTTAACAAATATGCCAACATCTTTACTGTTAGCAAGGCAAATCCCTGTGAAAAGTTGTTTTCCCTTTGTGAAGAGCAGGAATATTATATTATAGTCCATGCCAGTGCCTGTTGAATTATTTTGTGAGTTGCTTTAGTTCATGAGGAAAAGTATTTAAAAAAAAATATGCTTTAGGGTTGGGACCCACTTGGGCAGTGATCTGCAAACTTGGCTCTCCAGGTGTTAAGGAACTACAAGTCCCACAATGCATTTGCCTTTATTAATCATGGCTGTGGCTGCCAGACTCCTGCAATTTATTGTGGGACTTGTAGTTCCTTAACAGCTGGAGAGCCAAGTTTGCAGATGACTGCACTAGGGCAAAGCACTATACAAGTGGATCTCTATGCGGGTGTCACACTAGCAGCGGTAGGAGCGATTCCATCAGTGGCTACAGTAGCCAAATCGGGATTGCTTCTGCAAATCGCCTGTAGTGGGTCCCAGCCCATCCTCGACACTCTCCTCTTGCAATGTGACCAGTTTAAAAACAACTACTGACCATGTCAAAATAGGTGAAAATAAATGTTTTGAGTAGGGAAGAGAAAGATGCAATCTTGGCTTTCCTGGCACAAAGCCACAGTGAGTGTGGGTGTTTCTACTTAAAATTGTAAAAACTGCAGTACACAAAGTCAAGTATAATGCCCATAGAACAACAAAGCTACAACCTGGCAGAGGGTGAAAACAAATCCGCACTGAGATAGATAACTGCAAACTCACATAAATGTCAGGGCTGGTGCACACCGGAGCGGTTCTGAAGCATTTTTTAAAACACTTGCAGGGGGAAAACTGCTTGGCTAATGAAAGTGAATAGGATGGTGCACACCAGAGCGGGTAGTTTTTTCCAGAAAGTCCTAGTGGACAGTGTCGTGCGCAGCGGGGTTACGGGGGGGGGGGGGGGGGAGGGGGTTGCGGTGGCATAGCTAGCATAGTTGCCACAGTATGGCTAGTAGTTACCCCAGTATAGCTAGAATAGTGCCCCAGTATAGCTAGTATAGTGCTCAGTATGGCTAGTATAGTGTCCAGTATAGCTAGTATAGTGCCCCAGTATAGCGCTCAGTATACTGCCCCAGTATAGCTAGTGTAGTGCCCAGTATAGCTAGTGTAGTGCCCAGTATAGCGCCCTAGTATGGGTAGATAGTGCCCCTACCCCTGCTGCTGTTACCTTAGTGCAGCGGCCGCTTCCTCTATTCTTCCCTCCTCTCCTGCACGTGTATAACTGATTCCCAGGAGCACGCCCGGCAGCTCCTGTGATGAGCAGGAAGCAGGAGAGTGGTTCCCATAGTAACAGCGATACACATCGCCTCTACAGGAAGCCGCAGCCCTGCTTCCTGCTCATCACAGCAGCCGCCGGGTGTGCTCCTGGGAATCAGTTATACACGTGCAGGAGAGGAGGGTAGAATAGAGGAAGCGGCCGCTGCACTAAGGTAACAGCAGCGGCGGCGGCCGCGGAGGGGCACTACCTACCCATACTAGGGCGCTATACTGGGCACTATACTAGCTATACTGGGCACTACACTAGCTATACTGGGGCACTATACTGAGCGTTATACTGGGGCACTATACTAGCTATACTGGACACTATACTAGCCATACTTGGCACTATACTGGCTATACTGGGGCACTATACTAGCTATACTGGGGCACTATACTAGCTGCTGGGAATCAGTTACACACATGCAGGAGAGGAGGGAATATAGAGGAAGCGTCCGCTGCGCTAAGGTAACAGCAGCAGGGGGGGGGGGGGTGCAAGAGGACAGTCCCGCGGCCCAACTGCAAATGTCCCACGGACCAGTAGTGGACCGCGGACCACAGGTTGGGGACCCCTGCTCTACAGTATAATTATTATACACCATTAAAGGCAGATCAATGACAAGGAAGGTGGTTGTGCTATAATAATATATTTCCTCTAAAGTTTTTAAGGGTTAAATTGAGTAATAATAGTTCTGGACACTTGCCAGCTGTCAGTATGCCTACTCGAGAGCAAATCCTCTATCGGCAGCAACACCCCGGTTCTATGCTTCACAGAGACCTGGCTGAGCGAATGTGTCCCCGATCACTCCCTGCAGGTACCAGGTTATGACCTCCTCCGCGCGGACCGCGACACTTCACTCTCTGGGAAAAAGAAAGGAGGGGGCATCTGCTTTTACATAAACACTACCTGGTGCACCAACACCACCATCCTCGGCAAGTCCTGCACCCCAGAAGTCGAGTTCCTAGCCATCAACTGCAGACCTCAGTACTCTCCGAGGGAGTTCTCATCCCTAGTTCTTGTCGGAGTCTACATCCCACCGGATGCCAGCATCAAGGACGCCCTGCGAACACTCAGCGACAGCATCTCACGGTGGGAGACCGCACATCCAGAGTCACTCTTCATCATCCTGGGCGACTTCAACAATGCAAATCTGCATCAGGAGATGCCCCGCTACAAGCAGCACATCACCTGCCCCACCAGGCACAAGAACACCCTGGACCACTGCTACACGGTCCACAAAAATGCATACAAGGCTAGCCAGGGTGCCCCCTTGGGGAATTCTGATCACAACCTAATCCATCTGATCCCCACCTACAAGAGGCTTCTTGAGACTGCAAAACCCACTGTCAAGTCTGTCAAGAAGTGGACCGAAGAAGCCAAGCTGGAGCTGCAGGCATGCTTCGACTGCACTGACTGGTCATCTCTGGAGGCACCCACCCTTGACGAATGGTCGGAGAATGTCACCTCCTACATAAGCTTCTGCGAAGATATGTGCATCCCTTCCAAGACCTTTAAGGCCTTCCCCAATAACAAGCCTTGGTTCAACAACAAACTGCGACAACTTCGCAAGCGCAAGGAGCAAGCGCACAAGTCCGGTACCCCAGAAGAGTACAAGGAGGCCAGGTATGACCTGAAACGGGAACTACAAGCTGCGAAGAGAGCCTATTCCGATAAACTAGGACAACGCCTTCAGTCCAACAACTCGAGGGAGGTGTGTCAAGGTCTCAGGGCGGTCACTAACTTCAAACCTTCTCCTCAACGGGTGACACCGAGCACTAAACTGGCCGAGGAACTCAACGAGTTCTACTGCAGGTTCGAGAAACAGCCCCAGCAGCCCGGGGCTCCAGGGTCGACGTTGAGAATGGCACCCGCCGCACTGAGAGATCGAGACATCGCTGCACCGGTTGTAGTCCAGGAAGCAGAAGTTCTTAGGCTGCTTCGCAAGCTCAACCCCAGGAAGGCTTCAGGCCCGGATGGTGTGTCATCAAATTGCCTTAGGACCTGTGCAGATCAGTTGGCCCCGGTGCTCACCACTCTGTTCAGTAAGTTGCTTGCGGAAGGCACTGTCGCCCTCCTGTCTCAAGAGGTCCACAATCGTACCAGTCCCCAAAAAATCGGGCAATACAGACCTCAACAACTTCAGACCCGTGGCTCTAACACCTACCATCATGAAGGTTCTAGAACGGCTTGTCCTGGCTCACCTCAAACGCACCACTGACGCACTGCTTGACCCACTCCAATTCGCATACAGGCCCAACAGGTCCATAGAGGATGCCATAAATGTCAGCCTGGAGTACATTATGGAGCATCTTGACAGGCCAGGATCCTATTCCTGGACTTCAGCTCGACCTTCAACACGATCTGCCCAGACACCCTGGTCGATAACCTGGCGCAGCTCGGCGTTGACCTCACACTTCGCACATGGCTCAGGAGCTTCCTCACAGGCAGAACGCAACAGGTTAAGCGTGAGAACTACCAACACAGGGGCACCTCAAGGGTGTGTACTGTCCCCGCTCCTGTTCTCCATGTACACCAACAACTGCACCTCTGCCTCGGACTCCGTCAAGGTTATCAAATTTGCAGATGACACAACAATCATCGGTCTCATTGGCGGTAACGGAGAGCGAGACTACCGCAGTGAGATAGAGAGAATCTGCAACTGGTGCAAGAACAACAACCTTGTCCTCAATGCTGCAAAGACTGTTGAGCTGACTGTTGACTTCAGGAGGAACCCTCCCACTAGTCTATATAGGCGACACCGAAGTCTCCAGAGTAGCATCAGTCCGGTTCCTTGGCACAACCCTATCCACCGACCTAAGATGGGGCAGAACACCACCAAAATTCAGAAGAAGGCACAACAAAGGCTATTTTTCCTGCGCCAACTTAAAAAATTTGGAATGCCTCGGGAGCTGCTGACCAGTTTCTACACCGCCACCACGGAGTCTGTACTTTGCTCTTCAACAATCGTCTGGTATGCTGGCGCAACGGCCAGTGACAGACATAGACTGCAAAGAGTCATTAGTGAGGCAGAGAGGATCATTGGATTGCCCCTACCACCTCTGGATCGCCTCCACACGGCTAGGATGAGGAAGAGGGCAACCAGGATCTCCTGCGACCCCTCCCACCCTGGCAGCCGCTTCTTTGAGCCTCTCCCATCCGGCCGGCGCTTCCGAACCATCCAATCCAAGACTACCAGGCGCAGGAACTCCTTCTTCCCCCAGGCTGTTCTACTGCTCAACAACACTGACACCTGACTATTCCCTCCTAGCCCGCAATCAGTATGCATGTCTGCATCCAATTCTCACTAGCACAATGATCCATGATGTCATCGTACCTGTTAAGGCTGCTTGGACTCCGTCAAGGTTATCTACTAACGCAGCATGTAAAAATGGTAGAAATTGCAGACGAAAACATGTAAAATGCACTGTTAATCCTTTTAGTTTAGTCTAGGTACTCGTATCTGTACTTGTAGCCACATATGTAAGATAGACAACTGTTGACGTGTATTTTGCCTTTGCCATGTATACCACAAGCAATTCCGAGTACGGCACCCCCGCACTTGGCGAATAAATCTATCTTGTATCTTGTAAAGCTTAGGCTGTAGAAACCGTCTGTCATCTAGAGTAACTGTGTGAACTTTGCATTCATATGCAAATGCACTGAATATACAGTATTTCAAATGGTGATTGGTAGGAAAGTGGCTAAGTCTGAGTGTAATATTAAGCCTCTAAGCTAAGCGTAATATGTTCATAGTGAATTCACATCTACCTTTTGTAACATGCATTCAAGGTATACTGATTTATTAAAGGTAAATATTACTATACAATCCAGTAATGCTTTCAGTGGTGTTTGACTAATGCTTTTTTTTCAATAGTAATATGAACTATGGGGAAATCGTTGTATAGCAATTTATAGACCAGAATGAAGAAAGATGGCACTTTGAGTACCATTTATCCACAGAAATGTGTTTTGCAAAGCAGATGTAAATGTAAAGTATGTCATATTGCATATAAAACACCCTCTCTATGATTTTTTGCACACAAAAAAAGTGTCCACCTGGCATCTTTGTGCACAGAACCATCATGATGAATAGAGCATGCCAGGCATCAGCAAATCAAAGTAAGGGCTAGTTCACACCAAGAGCACTTATGAGCACTTTTCAAAGCACCAGTGCTTTGAAAAGCGCTTGGCTGCTGTAACCCTATGAGGGTGTTCCCACAGCAGTGTTGCATTTTTTTTTAAATCATAAATGTGCTGCATGCTGTATTTTTTGGGAGTGATTCAGCATGAATGAAAAATCTCTCATTCATTCAAAAATCACTCTAAAACTTGCTGTCCAAAATTTCTTAGCAAAATCACGAAACGCTCACGATTTTGGTTTGAACTAGGCCTTAAAGAGAACTCAAGGCAGCATGAAAATAAAATGAAAACTACCTGCTCCACACCACCTTTGGGATACATCTATGTCACTCCATATCCCTCTCCGTGGCTCCGTCATCCTCCACAGCCGTTGTAACTTCCTATCACTGGCGGAGAAAATCCAAGATGGCCGTGACCCGGAAGTACTACCTGGGTCACGGCTTTGTTTGCTGATTGGAGGAAGCTAGTGGAGGTGAGAGGAAGGTGACTGAGGTGGGGGAGTGAGGCAGGGGAGCGAACTGACAGAGATGGGGGGGGAGCAAAGTGATTGATTGTCACAAGCCTCCTTTTCCCCCTTTTAGCCGTCAGATTGTCACTAGCTTTCAGGGGGGAGCAATAGCGGCACCAGAAGGACACAGAGGCATGTTATTGGGTAGAGAATATGCCTCTGTGGCCTATAATCTACAAACAATCCACCTCGGGTACTCTTCAGTAAACCTGAGGTCTCAAAAGACAAAAATTTTATACTTACCCAGGGCTTCCTCCAACCCCTTGAGCACTGATGCGTCCCTCGCCATCAGGGTTGCCAACCCAATTTCATATTTTTCCTGGACAAGATGGTCAAAAAATCTGGACACGGGACGGACAGGGGGCGCCGCCAGGGGCGGAGTCAGTAACAGGCTTTTTGGGGAACTTATTGTGAATGACACATTTTGGGTTCTCTGTGCTGTGTTTTTTTTTTATTATTATTGCTGACTGATTCATACAATCCTTATAATAAAATCCCTGTGCTGCTGAGTCCTCCTGTGTCCGTGCTTCCAGACCTGACAGTTTGTTGTCTGTGAACCTTGTTGCATTGTGGTGGGAAATAACAGCTTTTTCCAACTGCCATTTTCTACATCAAAGGACCACCATCATGAAAAATGTAGGCAGTTAAAACCTGATAGAGCTGACAGGTTTTGGGCCAGTGCATCTCCTCATGGGGGAGTCTCAGGGTTTTCTTTGTTTTCAAGCATTTCTTGAACAGCTGTCTAACTGCCAAAATAGTAAGATATCAACCAGCCTCCCTAATCACTTGCACACTAAAGACTTTGCAACTGCTGTTCATGAAATGCTGTTGAAAAAGAAAACCCTGAGAATCCCCCATAAGGAGATGGACTGGCCCAAAACCTGTCTGTTCTGTCAGATTGTAATTGCCTATTTTATTCAAGATAGTGGTCCTTTAAAATAACAGTATTTCCCTTTCTTTAGCCACAACCGGTATAATCGGTTTGCAACAAATATGGAGAAACCACGCAGTCATCATCCTGGTCCTCATCCTCCACTTTCTCCAGCAACACCCCATCTCTGCAGTGTGTGATGCCCCATCTATCTGTTGTCCCTCCTTTGCTCCCCCATCCTTGCACAAATCATCCCCAATAACTCCCTCAGCCCCACAACATGATCATCCCTTTCCTGCTACCCCATCCTAGCACACATCATCCACATGTCATCCTGGTCCTCCACTGCCTCCAGAAACACCCAATTCCAAACTGCATAATCCCCTCCCACCCTCAATCACTCTTCCCAATTTACCTGCCAGCTGCCACAGACTGTCACTCTGATGATCAATCATCATAATCCAACCCCCATAATTTCACTCAGCAGCACTGAAATGACTGTGCACTCACAGAGTGTGATCCCATCCACCCACTACCACAATGATACCCCACCCTAATAATTAAATCTAATCAAGCCAGCAGCAGCCAGGCCCAGGCTGTCTCTCTCTCTCTCTGCCTGTGACCCTCTGCCACCCTATACAGGCGGGCACTCACTCACACAGGGTGGGTGATCCTCCTACCAGCGTCCAACTGCGGCTCCTGAGTCCTGGTCATCCTCCTGATTCTGACCCATCCTGGTCCTGGAGTGAGGTAAGCAGACAGCCAGTGTGGGTGGCAGTGGTTGGAGCAGGAGCACACAGCCACTGCACTGGACAAATTGTCACTGACGGTCGGTGGCACCTCAGTCTCAGTCAGGCAGCCCCAGTGTATGCTCTGTATGGCCATGGCTGCTCCTTCTTTCCTTCCTCGTTTCCTCGTGGTGCCTGGCTGGAGGATGTGACATACGGGTGGGCGGGCTCAGCTGCCTCTCTTCTAATTGGCTGAAGAGAAGCACAGCTGTTTTCGTTGGAAGGAGCCAGGGAGGAAAGAAGGGAGGGGGCCAGGGGACAGAGAGGAGGACCTGGTTTAGCCGCACTAGGCAGCCAGACTGTGTACAGCGAAGCGCTCATGCGCAGAGGCAATCGCTGTGAAAATGACACTAATTGGATGGACGCCTGATCTCAAATACGGACAAGTACGGACAGTGCCTTTTTGGGGTCATAAATACGGACTGTCCATATATATACGGACGCTTGGCAACCCTGCTCGCCATCCTCCTGAATGGCTCCATTCATCCACAATTAGTCCCGGTAATTTGGCTCAGTCATGCCAATCAGCTCTTCTGCGCATGCGCAGCCGCTCCGAAAATCATTTGAAAAGTAATCTCTGTTACCCTCTGTTACTACTGGCAAATGAATGCCTCGTCTATAAGCATACATTGGATACAGTCTGTTAGCAACATCCATTTTTGCAGCAGCATAAATGGTATGCTTGACTATGTGCAACCTTTTATCACTGGTATCTATGCACCATCTTATCTCATGGAATGAAGTATTTGATATGTGCTTCTGCCTCCCAGTCTTGAAATAGATAGATGCATAGCATTAAATTAATATATATGTTACATGGCTAGTGGTATGTACGCATTCGGATTCAGAGAAGCCTCTTAATCAGTGTATGTGACTGCACAGACTCGTGCATGTGGTTGCAAACGAATACCTCTGGCGTTTAATTAGTTGTAGGGGTAGGAGCATAGGGACAGGAGCTGTATTCTAAGTTTACCGCCTTTGTGCAGCTGGTATATAGGCAGTGTAGTAGTGCACAAACAGAAGAATGATGATGTGGTACTACTACTTCTCACTGACCAGTTAGCAGGATGCAGGTATTGCCTATGTTGTGTTACTGAATTGAGGAACAGAGAAATATGCAAACCCAGAGCTGCTTATACTGGCTGTGCTTTGAGGCTTAACTGTCTCCTCACAGAATTAAAAATGTCTTACACAGGTACGACATTTCACATATACTGCATTTCAAGTGTGTAGATAGCTGTCTGCTTGGAGATCAACTTTATCGTTCATTTGCCAATCTTAACTGACAGTGATCACGGACGGCATAATCAAACCCAGAGTACCTCAATTATTAGACAGCTACAAGATAATGGTTACAAATCACTGTGACAGGAAGACAATCTATAACCTGACCCTGTTCCTTGCCCTAAAGGGTTGTCTTCCCTGTTATACATCAACTGTATTCAACATTATAGACTGTACTGATCAGACAAGTGGTGAACATAGAAGCGGAGCCATATCTACCTGTAAACATATTATCAAACTTTATTAAACACTGTACAGAGACAAAATGATGACACACATTAGGTCCATTATATTATATAGCAATATGCATATTTTCATGAGTCGCTGCAAATCTTTATAAGAACAAGTAAAAACACTAATGGAATATTATACAAGTATGAATAGAAGAATGAGGTACTTGTAAATTCTTCTATCACAGACTGGAAATGCAAAGAATAATGCAGGCCAAAACATTGTTGAGATAATTCATAAAAATATAGGTAAAAGATCATATTAATGCATCACTTGAGAGGCACATTTTCTGAGAAGTTCATTTCATATTCATATAAAAAGATTTTTTTTCCATGTATTAACTTTGTATTATCAAACAAAAAAAATGAGATCCATATTATATATTCATTTCATGATTTTCTTTTAAAACTCCTTGGCGTTTAGTTTTCATTTCAATCAAGAGTTTTAATAAGCAAACCATTGGACTCTGTGCAAAGTGTAACATTTCTATACAGTATACAGAACAGAAAGAATACAGGGAGCGGGTCGCAAACAGAGAAATATTGAGCTGTCATTCTTCCTCATCATCGCTGTCTTTCATAGATATCCCCTGGAGTCCTCCCCGATCAGAAACAGCCACCATAGCCTCTTCCATAGTTAAACGGTTGTGAACTGTCTCATATGTCTTATTATTTAGTGTGCCATCCAGCACTCCCTGCAGCCTAAAGTCTCTGTAGGTTTTCTGTAAAATAGAAAAGAAAAAAAAATAATCACATATTTTCATACTTTGTTTCACATGTCACCACAGGTTACCATCACTTCTTCAGTGTTAAATGTTCAACACAACACTAGCTTGGAGATTAAAGTAGCCCTGAATCAGGGAAGAAATTACTGAATGAAGCCCATAGAGGGCTATATTACCTCCTCCTGAGTGTCTTGACACTGCGGTTGTCCTTGGGGTTTCTCCCGCTGCTTGTACCCGGTCCTCCTACCTCCCAAGGCTTTCGGAAGGTCCCCTGAGAGGTGCTGAATGATTCTGAACTGCGCATGCATGAGTGTCAAACTGCACATGTGCAGTAAAGAATGCGCTTGTGGATGAGTGGTTATGTTCACTGTGTGCACACGTTTCTGCGCAGTTCTGAGACGTACAGTGCCACATGGGGAAAAGTATTGAACTGAAGGATCCCATCGAATAGTAGGAGGGCTGGGGAACAGTAGAGACCCTTAGGATAATGAGCAGCATCTGGACACTCAGGAGGAGGTTATCTAGCCCACCATGAGCTTCGTACAATTTGTTTATTAGTACACTGGAGTAAGGGATTACACCCGGCACTTGGCTGGTTCTTGAGGGGATTGGCTTTTCTACGCAAGCCTGCGCATAACGTAATGGCAAAATCTTCACCTTATTCAACACTCCTCTATTGGCTGCAAATTTCAGGCTATGAGACGTGCAGCAAGTACAAACGGTGCAGGGCACAACTAAAGGACATATAGCACATAAAGCGATAACTGTGCACCTGTCTCTTTAAAACCTTTTATTCAGTCATGCAGCCACGAATACAACAGTTCTGATGAAAAGCAGAGATACATCAAACCTGAGTTAAAGAGGGTGTCCGGTGAGCGGGGGAAGGTGACCAGGGTATGAACAGGACGGCACTACAGCTGTTTCACGCCAAACTGGCGCTTGCTCACATGCAAACGGCTGTAGCGCCGTCCTGTTCATCCCTCTGGTCACCTTCCCCCGCTCACCGGACACCCTCTTCAGTTCTGATGAAAAGCAGAGATACATCAAACCTGAGTTGAAGAGGGTGTCCGGTGAGCGGGGGAAGGTGACCAGAGGGATGAACAGGACGGCACTACAGCCATTTGCACGTGAGCAAGTGCCAGTTTGGCGTGAAACGGCTGTAGTGCCGTCCTGCTCATCCCCTGGTCACCTTCCCCCGCTCCCCGGACACCCTCTTCAACTCAGGTTTGATGTATCTCTGCTTTTCATCAGAACTGTTGTACTCGTGGCTGCATGACTGAATAAAAGGTCTTAAAGAGACAGGTGCACAGTTATCTCTTTATGTGCTATTTGTACAATTTGTTTCCTCTGATCAAGGGGTACTTTAAATAAGAAAAATTCACATAAGGTATAGAATGTAAACTAAAAATAAACAAATCACAATTCTGTCTGTTACTGTATGTTTTTTTAACACAGTTTGTCAAACCAACAGTTTGGTATTGGACAGGTATTATGATCCAAATCACTTCTTTTGTCTGTCCCTGGTTTTATTACAACTTTTTTTCTTTTTTGGAACATATTTATTTTTCATAGCATCAGATTCAATGTCATGTTTTAATACCCATGTGTGCAACTGACCCAAACTTTCCCTGCATACTCTCTTTTGTTCTAGAAATGCGTGTATTATAAGTAGAGATGGACTGAACAGTTCGCCGGCGAACATGGGCTGTTCGCCATTCACGTTTAACACAATTATTTTTTTAAAATTTGCATTTTTTTACATCAAAGTCACTGGCCACCAAC
This sequence comes from Hyperolius riggenbachi, assembly GCF_040937935.1. Taxonomy (NCBI): domain Eukaryota; kingdom Metazoa; phylum Chordata; class Amphibia; order Anura; family Hyperoliidae; genus Hyperolius; species Hyperolius riggenbachi. Next base: position 281,673,736 of record NC_090648.1, on the reverse strand, counting down.
TTAACCCATTCGCGTTCCGTCGTTTTCACTTGAGAAATGTTCACCTCCCATTCATTAGCCTATAACTTTATCACTACTTATCACAATTAACTGATCTATATCTTGTTTTTTTCCGCCACCAATTAGGCTTTCTTTGGGGGGTACATTTTGCTAAGAGCCACTTTACTGTAAATGCATTTTAACAGGAAAAATAAGAAAAAAACGGAAAAATCATTATTTCTCAGTTTTCAGCCATTATAGTTTTAAAATAATACATGCCTCCATAATTAAAACTCACGTATTGTATTTGCCCATATGTCCCGATTATTACACTGTTAAAATTATGTCCCTATCACAATGTATGGCGACAATATTTTATTTAGAAATAAAGGTGCATTTTTTCCGTTTTGCATCTATCACTATTTACAAGTTTAAAATAAAAAAAAATATAGAAATATTTCATCTTTACATTGATATTTAAAAAGTTTAGACCCTTAGGTAAATAGTTACATGTTTTTTTTTATTGTAGTGGTTTTTTTTTTAATATTAAAACATTTTATTTGGGTATTTTTGGGAGGGTGGGATGTAAACTATAGTTTTATAATGTAATTGTGTGTTGTTTTCAATTTTTTTCACTTTTAGTTGTAGTTTTACTTTTTGGCCACAAGATGGCGGCCATGAGTTTGTTTACATGACGTCACTCTAAGCGTAACACAAGCTTAGAGTGACGCAGTGGGGAGGCAACTCCTAGAAAAAGCACAGCTTCCGAGAGAAGCTGTCGCTTTTTCAGCGGGGGAGAGGAATCAGTGATCGGGCACCATAGCCCGATACATTGATTCCGTAGCTACCGAATCCGCGGCCGGGAGTGCGCGTGCACGATCGGCCGCGGGAGCGCGCATGGTTTCTGGACGTAGTTTCTACGTCCAGAAATCAAAATAGGTTAAGCTGTTAAAGTGGACCCAAATTAAAAATACAAGAGTTCAGAAGTAAAATCTATTTTCTAAATTATAATAATAAATAGCAGCCTTTTTTCAGGTGCATGATGACTAATATAAAATATTTTACATTTATTGGAGGAACCCCTCCCTTCCTTTCAAATTGCCGGGATTTTTCCAGCAAACTGGTGGAGTAGCAATGGAGGAATTGCTAATGGCTGCCCCCAGTATAACCCTAGCTATGAAAAGAGAAGGGTGAAAAGCATGCACTGAAATGATCATAGGTTTGAAGGAGTATTTATTTATCTTTGTAGGTGTCAGAGTGGTGAAACTAAATATTTTTAATTAAAAAAATGTTTGGTTTGGGTCTGCTTTAATAGCAAAACCCCCTTACTTCCGAGGGAAGTTTAAACAGTAGAGGGCGCTCTACTGTTTAAACTTCCTGCCACCCAGGAAGTTCAGAGAAGCCAAGCCAGCCGGACCGAAGACCAGCGCGGAGAAGAAGACAGCGGAGACCGGGGGAGTTGCGCCGGCCGGAGCAGGTAATGTATGCAGGGGGGTGGGGGGGGCGGAGGCAGCTTCACAGATCGTGATTGCTTTCATGCTGAAATTGATTCACAATCTGTTTGCAGTAAAGGCAGCCATACGATCCCTCTCTGATCAGATTCGATCACCGAGGGATCTATCTGTTGGTAGATCTGATGGCAAATCGACCAGTGTATGGCTACAATCTCTGTGTATGACTCTACAATCTCTGCAGCAGCCAAGCTCTTATTCACTTTTATCCAATAATAATAAAAACGGGATAGTGATTGTTCCGTTTACCTGCATAGAAGATTGTGAATCAATCAACTTCAGTAAATGGACGTCTCACTTAGGGTTGCAACGGTATGAATTTCCACGGTATGATAACCGTCTAAAAAAAATACCATGGTATAAGGTATTACACAATTATTTGGACCCGGGCTGCCCCCTTACATTAAAAAAAAATGCCCCCCACATCAGTATGGTAGCCAGATGTGCCCCACTCCCTCAGCATACATATGATCATGCGTGGGAGATTTGGGCACAGGATAGAGCTGTAAAATGGCTCACCCTGCTCCTGCAAAAGTCCTGGGGGCGTTAAATACTATCCAGGTCACCATGGATAGTGGAGAAAGATGTAATTCGGCTACCAGCTATTGCTGGCAGCCGAATTATAGTGCTTTTATAGTAATTTGTGCTCTGTCTTTTGATGCCCGCAGTATAGTTAGTCAGAAAAAGGTGTAGTCAAAAATAGTAGGCTGCAGTATAGGTAGCCAGAACAGGTGGCTGGAATATAGGTAGCCAGGATAGGGGCAGCTAGTAATAGGTAGCCGGAGTATAGAGAGCCAGGTCAGAGGGAGGGGGAGTGCAGTGGCAGGGTAAACACATACCTACTTGCTGAGGTCCTGCGCACGCGTACTTACTTCTTTCTTCTTCCTTTCACCCCACCGCCGTTCGTGTTCTCGACGCTGCGTAGCATTCCCGCCGCTTCATCCCCCCTCCCATGCATGTTCATGCATTTTAATGTATTGTTGATATATTATGAATTTTGCATTTTCTATTCCTGCATTGCAATGTTTACAATTAGAAATGTGTTGCCTATGGACAATCTTATTGGTCAGATATTTTGAAATACATAGGTGTTTTCTCAGTATGATAATGAAGCACTCTCTTCATATTATAAATGTAAAAATGTGTTTGTTATTTCTCTTGACTATTTTTATAATTTCACACTTCACGGAAATGTTGACCCATGTTAAAACTTTTCAGCAAGACTTGGCACTTTGTTTTGCAAAAGCTTCCATCTGGAGACAGTTTACATATTTTCATTATCTGTTGTTTTTTTTTTTAAGTCCGTGTTTAATACTACTGTAAGAATCGAGTACGATCATATTTGCCTTAGGCATTACATCTTCTCTGCCAGCTCTTCAACTTATTTGGTGGCTATGGAATTTATAAGTTCACTCGCAGCAAAGCAAATTTTCATCTTCTAGTACTGTGAACTGGTAAAAAAAAGGAATGATTTTGATTGTTCACTGTCAGGTTATTAAATGTAAATCAAGGAAAGAAAAGATTTTACAATGGGCAAAAACTGACTACATCTTTTACTGAACATTGTCAAAAATAAGCAATTTTTTTCATTGTTATTTTCACTACAGTTCCTCTTTAAATCACATAGGCTTTTTCTGCATTTAGTTTAAACAGGACATAACTGGTGTATTTTAAATATTATACCCACCATGATAAAATGGTGTTATCAGTTCTATGTGCCGTATGCCATACCCCAGTAAAGTGGGAGATGTAGGTCCACGGGTAGGGTAAATTTTCAGGTCAGCTTCAGACTGAGTATTGGTGGCAGCAGTGTGGTGCGGCTGCCATAAAACAGGCCTTCGGGGATTACTGCGTTGGTATGCGGTAATCCCCTTCTGTCCAGGATCCAAACAGGAAGTGACGCTTGCTTGCGGTCACTTCCTGTTTAGGAAAAACGGAAGTGCGTGGAAGCCATAGACTTACATGCCTTCCGGTCTGACACAGTAACATAGGTATGTCCGTTATGTATGTTAGGGCACTTCTGGTGCAGCGTACCGCAATGTGGGGAGTATGAACTACCACACTGTACCACCCAGGTGTGAAAGGGCCCTCAAAGCAATGTAGAGGTGGCGATGCCAAACACAGGACCACACATTTACAAAGCATGAAGCAGCCTGTACAAAAGTTAACTAAAGTGAATCACAGCCATCTGCAGTGGAGCAGTTTTCCTTTACTCAATAGCAGGCGAAGCTGCAATGCAGATACATTTCCAGTGTGTGGGGTTGTGGTTTAAAACATTTTCCCTGACATTTTCTGCATACTCCTATCTTGTGAAGGCATCTGCTACTGTTTTCATCTATAGCCTTCTTTTTCTGCTGTGTATCATTTTTCTTCTGTATACAGAAAATAACATAAAAAGTATACAGAACAAAAAAAGGAGGTTTTGACACAGAAAAAAAGGATACAGAGGGAAAATATAAAAGTCAGATGAATGTAAGGAATAAAAAAGAGGTACTTTTACTTCTGATAAAATATTTGTATGCTTATTTCCATTGAAAATTTTACAATTAACACCAAAGGTGTTTATTGAAAAATCCAAAGGCACATTACAATACAATCCAATAGACAATACTGTAAACAGGTTTTCAGAACTAACACATAACTAAAGAAGCTTAATTATGCTAAAAGAGTACAAAATATACTAACAACCATGATAACAGGAGCTGGATAACACAAAAACTACCTACCAAGAACACATTATGCAAGTTGGGTTACATTAAACAAAATTAAAATATAGGTGGGAATTGGTAAACCATCTGTCCTAAATATGGGAGAACTTGATAGTCTACTAGCATATAGGGGTTGTTCTAATTTATTATAAGTCATGTAAGGCAGGACAAAGCGGAGAGAGCCATCTAAATGCAACACACTGCTTAGCAGCTAATAACATTTCCAAAATAAAAGCTTCCGTAAGATTAAAATGCACATCTTTCTTGAGTTCAATGAACGCTTTCCTTTTAATTGGTAGGGTGTCAAAATAAAACTCATTAGCTACTCATTATTAACTAGGGAGGTGTAGAAATCTAGGGCTCCCCATATTATTCAATTTACAAGCGTTCTTTACAATGAGGTTGAGGATTTAACAATCCCCTTTCTAAAGCACTCCTCAATCTATTGCACCATGTGGGGTAGTGCAACTTAGGAAGTGGAGCCATATGATGGCAGGCCCTTAATTCCCTGGGGAACACCATCCTGCACCGGGGGAGAAGATATATATTTAAAAAAAGTCTTTGGGGGTGCCATTTTTTACTTTTAAGAAACAAAAATGTATACTATAGCTTTCAGGTTTAACATTTAACCACTTGTCGACCGCGCACTCATAACGCGCGTCGGCAAAGTGGCAGCTACAGGACCAGCGACGCAGTACTGCGTCGCAGGCTAATTAATCAGGAAGCAGCCGCTCACGCGAGTGGCTGCTTCCTGTCAATTCACGGCGGGGGGCTCCGTGAATAGCCTCCGGCCTGCCGATCGCGGCTCGCAGGCTAAATGTAAACACAAGCGGAAATAATCCGCTTTGTTTACATTTTTACAACGCTGCTACAGTAGCAGCGTTGTAGTAGATCAGCGATCCCCGGCCAATCAGCGGCCGGGGATCGCTGTCACATGACAGCGGGGAGCCTATTAGAGGCTGTACAGGACAGATCCGTTCCTGTGCAGCCTCCGATCTCTCGGGCAGGGAGGGAGAAGAGGGAGGGGGAGAATGTCGCCGCGGAGGGGGGCTTTGAGGTGCCCCCCCTGCCACCCACAGCATGCAGAAGCAATCAGACCCCCACCCGCACATCATCCCCCTAGGGGGGAAAAAAGGGGAGCGATCTGATCGCTCTGCATGCCAGCTGATCTGTGCTGGGGGCTGTAGAGCCCACCCAGCACAGATCTGAAAATACAGCGCTGGTCCTTAAGGGGGGGTAAAGGCTAGGTCCTCAAGTGGTTAAAAGTGAAAAGCCTAGTGGAGGTAAGGCTCTGGAGGGGACTTGTGTTGAAACCTGGAAGCACATTTTAGTATACTATATCTGCTCCCCCTGCATGAGTATATGGGTAGAATAGTACCCTTTAGCCACTCCCAAAAAGGGAGTGCCAGGCAGAAGAATAACCTCCAATCAAATTAAATCTACTCTCTTCATGCCTTTTCAGCTGAACTCCATAGTGATGCCTACTGGTAATAGTTAAAGGGAAGGTTCAGGGAGGGAGGGAGGAAAAAAAAATAAAAAAAACATATCCACTTACCTGGGGCTTCCTCCAGCCCGTGGAAGGCAGGAGGTGCCCTCGCCACCACTCCACAGGCTCCCGGTGGTCTCCGGTGGCCGACCCGACCTGGCCAGGCCGGCTGCCAGGTCGGGCTCTTCTGCGCTCCAACGACGGGCTCTTCTGCGTTCCACGCGGCCGCGCTGACGTCTTCGGACGTCCTCCAGGCTGTATTGCGCAGGCTCAAAACTACTGCGCCTGTGCAGTACAGCCCGGAGGACGTCCGATGACGTCAGCGCGCCCCCGTGAGGCGCAGATTGGAGCGCAGAAGAGCCCGACCTGGCAGCCGGGCATGGCCAAGTCGGCCATCGGAGAGGACCGGGAGCCTCCGGCACGGCGGCGAGGGCACCTCCGGCCTTCCACGGGCTGGAGGAAGCCCCAGGTAAGTGGATATGGATTTTTATTTTTTTTTCTCCCTCCCTGAACCTTCTCTTTAAGATGCCAACCATGGGCTTGATGTCCGCATAAAAAATTGGAAAGAGTACCTTTGAGCACAATTGCATACATGTATGTTGTCTGCGTTCAGTGGCGCCATCAGGGCATTACTGGGGTGACAGCTGTATTGAGCCCGAGATGAGTCAGGGGCTGGAACAGTGGCAGTGCCACACGGGCCCCAGCTGCAAGCGATGGTCATCACTGTACATCTATTAGTCCCTGCCTCCTGACCCCATGTCAAAGCATGTCTATTAGACCCAGCGCCTCGTTACACTTGCATGCAAAAGGCAGCGGCTGAGCCCGGACCCAGGAAGGAGGGATAGTAGGAAGCCTGTCTATCTTGTGCATCTGCCCCAGTCTCCTGAGTCTCCTACATGCAGATACCCCCAGGGAATGTAACTGCTGCCTGTGACCCCCTGCTGTGTTGTTTTCTGGTTACCACTTATTAATGTAATTTCGGCTACTTGTCACCCCTTTCTGCTGTCGTTGATGCTCATCACCCCTTTCAGTTGTCACCCCTCCATGCTGTGTTTCCTCTTTCCTCTGTCACCGCCAATTTGGAAAAGTAGTTTTTACTGAATATAACCTCTGATTATATACTTATACTTTACTAGTATTGTGTGTTCGTTGGCCCCCTACCATCCCTCGCACCGGCAGCCATAGCCTGCCCATGCCGCCCGCCGCCGCATGCACCACCTATACCAGGGAACAGCTTCTAGGGTGGGAACCACGTGGCCCCCCACCCCTTGAAGCCAGGCTTCTGACTATTCTAGTCTGGGACCACATTCAGAAAGTCCTGGATCCAGCCCTGAGACTCCGGTGTAGTCAGCGGTGAAGAGGATGCCGTGCTGGAGCCCGGGTGAGGCTATGGAAGAAAGGCCTATGTTCAGCCATCCCCCTCAGTCCTCCTGGCAAATGTCCAATCCCTCCCTAACAAAATGGATGAGCTGCGCCTCCTCTGCGCCAGGAGAGACCTCAGCAGTAACACTCCGGCCCTCTGCTTCACGGAAACATGGCTACATGAGGACATCCCCGAGAACACCCTCCTTCTCCAAGACTTCAGCATCATCCGAGCAGACATGGACCCTGTCCTCTCAGGGAAAAAAAGAGGGGGTGGCATCTGCTTTTACATCAGCTCTTCATGGTGCCCTATCTCCATGATACTCGATAGGAAGTGTTCTCCGGACTTAGAACTACTAATCAACTGTAGGCCGCCATACCACAGGAGTTTTCCTTTTACGTCCTTGCTGGAGTATACATCCCCCCGATGCCGACGTCAAATCTGCACTACTGGTCCTAAGTGAGACCATCTCGCAGTGGGAGATGTCCCTTCCGGACTCACTGTTCATCGTAGCGGGTGACTTTAACAAGGCCAACCTGCGCCAGGAGATGCCACGATATCATCAGCATGTAGCCTGCCCCACCAGGGGCTGGAGTACCCTTGACCAGGTAACACCGGAGGGAAACCTGGCACCGGCTTCCCCTCCTCAAAGCCCTGCAAACAACATCCGGAGCCTGCCCTCTCCCTCGGTGGTGAGTGAGGCTGAGGTCATGCACCTCTTATCAACACTAAATGCCAGGAAAGCCTCCAGCCCTGATGGAGTATCTCCAGCCTGCCTAAAAACCTGCTGTCGGCAACTTGCTTCCATCCTCTCTGCCATATTCACCAAGTCCCTAGAGGTAGGCAAGGTCCCCCATCATACCTGTCCCCAAGAAACCCGGGGTCTCTGAACTTAACTTAACTTTAGGCCGGTGGCCCTGACGTCCGTCGTCATGAAAACCATGGAGCGGGTGGTCCTAGCCCACCCTTAAGTTCTCCACTTCGCCCCACCTAGACCCCTACCAATTTGCCTACAGGGCGAACAGATCCACCGATGATGCAAGCAATATCTGTCTGGAACTCATCAACGACCACCTTGACAGGCCAGACACGTACGCTAGGATACTACTCTTGAACTTCAGCTCGGCTTTTAATACCATCTGCCCACGCATTCTCCAATGGGACCTGGCTGCACTTGAAGTCCACCCAAGCCTACAACTCAGGATCACGGACTTTCTCACCAACAGGTCCCAAGTCGTCAGACTGGGCGATATCCACTCCCAAGCTGCAACCACGAACACAGGTGCTCCTCAAGGCTGCGTCCTGTCACCACTGCTGTTCTCCCTCTACACGAACAGTTGCAGATCTGAGGCAGACTCTGTCAAGGTCATCAAGTTCGCTGACGACACCACCATCATTGGCCTTGTCACCAAGGATAATGTCCAGGAGTACCGTCAGCAGGTGGAAAGAATCTTCAACTGCAGAAAGGAGAACAGGCTGTTGCTTAACACTGCAAAAACAGTCGAACTAATAATTGACTTCAGGAAGTCTGCCCACACCCCACCTCCAATTTATATTGACGACACTGAGGTAGCCAGGGTGCCCTATGCCCAGCTCCTGGGTACTACCATCTCCAGTGACCTAAGCTGGAAGCCTAACATCACTGCCACCCAAAGGAAAGCCCAGCAGAGACTTTACTTCCTCTGTCAGCTGAGAAAGTTCAGCATGACTCAAGTAATTCTAACCAACTTCTACTCTGCCACCATCGAGTCAATCCTCTGCTCTTTCATCTTGGTCTGGTATGCCGGCGCCACTACCAACGATTAACCAATGTTGTTGCACCAACGGACTTGATGTGCAGGGACCATCCCTGGTGTCACAGGGAAACTTCAGCAATCACCAAAGGTCCGCACCATCTAATCTTCAAGTTTCTTTATTTATAGCTCATAGTACAATGTACTATGAGCTATAAATAAAGAAACTTGAAGATTAGATAGTGCGGACCTTGGGCGCCACTACCAACGACAAGGACATACTGCCGAGGGTCATCAGGTCAGTGGAGAGGATCATTGGGTGCCCCCTCCCTTCACTTGCCCTACTACACAACAAAAGGCTGAAATCCAGGGCGCTGAGGATTGCTAATGATCCCTCACACCCAGGCCACCGCTACCTCAGCCTGCTGCCACTGGGCCGGAGGCTACAGGCCATCTCCACAAAAACCGCAAGACATAGGAATTCTTTCTTCCCCTCAGCAGTCAACCTCCTAAATTCTCTCCAAATACTACCGTCAATTCAAGCCCCGACGGACTGCGGGGCCAGCTGCGCTACGGCTGATCAGTTGACCAAACCAACCAGCCCAAAAGACTAACTGCCAGGCACCTCAGGTCACACTGGGGACTGTGATGCATATATTGGAATGTTTTAATGTAATGTAATGTAATGTGAACTTGATGCCTTTGCTGTCGCTGCTATCTATTTATGTTTCTTTCCATCTATGTCTCTCCCTGAGCTATATGTATTGTGCCAAAAATAATTCCGGGCATGACCCAGTCATGCTTGGCGAAATAAACTATTCTGATTTGGTTTCTGCATTCGGAGACCTGAATTATGCTTCAGCACCAAAGCTAGTGGAGAGGGTCATGGAGAGGTCACTCGCAGTTTACGCAGTGCTGCATGAGGCTTTAATGCTTCCTCCTTTCAGACAGAGTCATGTGATGCATGATGTTGACAGCAACCCATGACCCGCTCTACCAGCTCTGCTGCTGAAGTGTGGTGTAAAGCATAATTTGGGTTTCCCAATGCAGGCAACTGAATTTGAACACCAACAATTTTCTATCATATGCTCAGTTTACTTCAGGGTCAATCTAAGTGCAAACTCTGTGTTAAAATTTTCTCCTGAGTGCGAGTTAAAGAATAAGCAGCCAAGTTACAGACACGAAAGATGCAGAATGAACATGTGCTCTCCTATGGGCCCATTCAGTCATGTCTACCTTCCTTTGGTTTGACTACTACATTTCCAAAACGCACAATTCACATTCACAATTTTTTGGGAAAGTGATAGGGTGAGCTGGGTAGGATACTGGTTAAGGCTGTTGCCTTTGATGTAGGATTTGGGCCTTCTACCAGGGTTTGAATCCCTGCTAAAGTCAGTATCTTAAACAGTAAGGAGTTTTTAGGCAAGGCTCCCTAATGATCCTGGTCACCGATGGAGTGCAGCCCTGAAGCAATGTTATGTGGCCACTCAAGCAAGTGGACTTAGCCACACTCAGCCTGTTCCCAGTTATTGCCACTACTTATATGTATGTATTCTCCATAATATAAAATAAACTCACAAATCCAGCAAAGATGGTGAGACTTCCTTGTAAATGCAACGGAAGCTGCAAACAAATCTAAGTGCTATATTCCTGAAGCACATAAAAATGCTTTAGAGGATTAACTTTTCAACAGCTAACATCCACTGAAAAATCTGTTTTCAAAAAATCATCAAATACTTTTTTTTCAGAGTAATATTTTTCAATATCTGAACAGGTAACTATAAAGTATAAATGCTGCTCCGTGTTTTCCTTTAAGCTGTATCTAATACTCTGAAGAACATAATACAGTAAAGGACTGGTGTCATTATGATCACTGTAGGTTTACAAATCTTAACAGAGAGCTATGCTTGCATCTTTGGGCTCTGTGCTATCAGGAAAGTTTCCACAGAGAGCACAGTGTGGAAAATAGTGCTTTCACAGTAACATAAAATCATGTAGCCTTGGAATGAGATTCAAGGGGAAAAAACAGTACAGTTTCTTCTGGCAAAAATGAACCCCTGGCTTGTACATGACATAAGTGCTCATATATCTTTAAGTTATTTGATTGCCACACATTGGTAATGACATGGTGATAGCTTCACATGGAAGAAAGGTGGGGCAAGAAAAACACTGAATAACTCACAGGTCCTTATTAAATAGATTAGCTTGCTCATCTCTGCCTCCATGTTGGGATTACAGTATTTGGCCTTTTGTGATCATTTTTTAAGTGGACAGATTCTAGAAAGATTTAGTCTGAGTTTAAAGCAGACCTGAACTCAGAACTCCCTCTCTGCTGTAAGAGATACACACCAGTACAATATCCTTTAAAGAAAAACATGTCTTTGTTACTGCTGATACAAATCCTGCAATAAACCACACTGGACCCTTTGGGTAACTGGTAACCAATGGAGAGAATGGCACAGAGGGGCTGCCTCAGAGGATAAGGAACAGAGGGTGGAGGAGACTGGTAGGAAAGTTTAGTAGTGACTGGAGAGGTGCCAGTATGCTTTTGGGTAGACCACAGATTAGGGTGTTACAGTAGAGCTGGGCAAATGTGTGGGCTTTGCAATCCATTTCTACAGTAGTTACTGGACAAATGTTTGGGCTTTGCAATCCAAGTGTGTACTAGATAAATGGTGGGCTTTGCACTCCATTTCTTGATACCCAGGCCAGGTTTTGGGAACAGCTGCCAGCTCAACTGGATGAGACCAGAACGAGTAATGCCCCAGAAGGCCGAGGACTTTGAGAAAAAATGATGTCGAATGCCTGGGGTGAGTTTAAACTCAAGGACTATGGATACAGAACTCCAGGAGTAACCTGGATTAGTTAATTGCAGAGTGCCATTAGGTTTGTGGCAGGTGGCTACAAGTCAGTCAAAGTAAATGGCAGAGTGCCATGAGGCTTCTGGCAGGTAGTTACTAGTGAGCCAGAGTGGATGGCAGAGAGTGCCATTATGCTGGGCATACACGGCTCGATTTTGCAGCTCGATTCCGCGCCCAATTATTTTCCACGCTCGATTCTGCAGGTGATTCTCTTCTGCTCGTTTTTCTAATCTTTTCCAATTGTCCTCCATGCAGAATAGAGCGCAGAAACGATGGGGGGGGGGGGGGGGGGGGGGGAGAGATCAGACATGTCGGAAATTATCTATCGAACCATCTAAATGGCTCAGAATCTAGCAGTGTATTCCCAGCATAAGGTTTGTGGTAGGTAGAGTTGAGCTGAAATTTTCGTAATTTCGCATTACTATAATTATGCATGCGAAATTTGCGATTACGATGCAAAATTAGCGTAGCGAAATTGCCATTAAAATCGTAATTGAAAATACCGTAAGCGTAATTTTCAACGCGAAATTTCGCGTTTCGTTCATGCCGTAATTTCGCATTAAACGCTACCGTAATTTCGCGTTAAACCGTAACGCTCCGTATAATATAAAAAAGCCGCCGACTTTAAGGGTTAATAGCAAAGCCCCCTTAAATGCTAAGAGCCTCAAATTTGGAGAATATATTAAGGAGATCAGGAGGAATAAGAGGAAAATTTTTTTTTTCAAAAAGACCTTATAGTTTTTGAGAAAATCGATGTTAAAGTTTCAAAGTAAAAATGTATACATTTAAAAACCCGCCGACTTTAACGGTTAATAGCAAAGCCTGCTTAAAGTTTAGGAACACCAAATTCCTAGGGTATATTAAGGGGATCAGTGGGAATAAGAAGAAAATTTTTTTTTTCAAAAAGACCTTATAGTTTTTGAGAAAATCGATTTTTAAGTTTCAAGGACAAAAATGTCTTTTAAATGCGGAAAATGTCAGTTTTTTTTGCACAGGTAACAATAGTGTATTATTTTCATAGATTCCCCCAAGTGGGAAGAGTTTTACTTACTTCGTTCTGAGTGTGGGAAATATAAAAAAAAAACAACGTGGGGTCCCCCCTCCCAGACCTCTTTAACCCCTTGTCCCCCATGCAGGCTGGGATAGCCAGAATGCGGAGCACCGGCCGCGTGGGGCTCCGCACCCTGACTATACCAGCCCGCATGGTCCATGGATTGGGGGGTCTCGGAAGGGGAGGGGCAGCCAAGCTTTCCCCTCCCCCTCCGAGCCCTTGTCCAATCCAAGGACAAGGGGCTCTTCTCCACCTCCGATGGGCGGTGGAGGTGGAGGCCGCGATTTCCTGGGTGGGGGGTTCATGGTGGAATCTGGGAGTCCCCTTTAAAAAGGGGTCCCCCAGATGCCCACCCCTCCTCCCAGGAGAAATTAGTATAGAGGTACTTGTACCCCTTACCCATTTCCTTTAAGAGTTAAAAGTAAATAAACACACAAACACATAGAAAAAGTATTTTAATTGAACAAAAAACATAACCACGAAAAAAGTCCTTTAATATTCTTAATTAACCATTAATACTTACCTGTCCCTTTAAATAAATGATCCCACGCAATATCCTCGGAAATGTTCTATCAGTTACAATGTAACAAAGTTATTACAATGTAACAACTTTGTTACATTGTAACTACGCCGCACCCGACGTCACTCACCGCCGCCGCCGCCACCGCGTCTGTGCTGCAGGACCCGACAGAGCTCTGAGCTATAGCTCAGAGCTCTCGAAAGCATCTTTGTATTTGGGCTCCAAGGAGCCCCATTGGTCCTTAGCAGACCAATGGGGTTCCTTCTGATTTGAAGGAACCCCATTGGTCTGCTAAGGACCAATGGGGCTCCTTGGAGCCCAAATACAAAGATGCTTTAGAGAGCTCTGAGCTATATAGCTCAGAGCTCTGTCGGGTCCGTGCAGGACGCTAAGTCCCCGCCGGCTCCGCTGCCCTCCCCGCCTCTCCCACATGTCACCCACATGTCACCCACATGTGGGTGACATGTGGGTGACAGATGTGGGCGGGGTGGACAGCGGGAGCTGCGGGGACTTAGCGTCCTGCACGGACGCGTATGCGGCGGCTGAGCGGCGAGTGGCGTCGGGTGCGGCGTAGTTACAATGTAACAAAGTTGTTACATTGTAATAACTTTGTTACATTGTAACTGATAGAACATTTCTGAGGATATTGCGTGGGATCATTTATTTAAAGGGACAGGTAAGTATTAATGGTTAATTAAGAATATTAAAGGACTTTTTTCGTGGTTATGTTTTTTGTTCAATTAAAATACTTTTTCTATGTGTTTGTGTGTTTATTTACTTTTAACTCTTAAAGGAAATGGGTAAGGGGTACAAGTACCTCTATACTCATTTCTCCTGGGAGGGGGGGTGGGCATCTGGGGGACCCCTTTTTAAAGGGGACTCCCAGATTCCACCATGAACCCCCCACCCAGGAAATCACGGCCTCCACCTCCACCGCCCATCGGAGGTGGAGAAGAGCCCCTTGTCCTTGGATTGGACAAGGGCTCGGAGGGGGAGGGGAAAGCTTGGCTGCCCCTCCCCTTCCGAGACCCCCCAATCCATGGACCATGCGGGCTGGTATAGTCAGGGTGCGGAGCCCCACGCGGCCGGTGCTCCGCATTCTGGCTATCCCAGCCTGCATGGGGGACAAGGGGTTAAAGAGGTCTGGGAGGGGGGACCCCACGTCGTTTTTTTTTATATTTCCCACACTCAGAACGAAGTAAGTAAAACTCTTCCCACTTGGGGGAATCTATGAAAATAATACACTATTGTTACCTGTGCAAAAAAAACTGACATTTTCCGCATTTAAAAGACATTTTTGTTCTTGAAACTTTAAAATCGATTTTCTCAAAAACTATAAGGTCTTTTTGAAAAAAATTTTTTTCCTCTTATTCCCACTGATCCCCTTAATATACCCTAGGAATTTGGTGTTCCTAAACTTTAAGCAGGCTTTGCTATTAACCGTTAAAGTCGGCGGGTTTTTAAATGTATACATTTTTACTTTGAAACTTTAACATCGATTTTCTCAAAAACTATAAGGTCTTTTTGAAAAAAATTTTTTTCCTCTTATTCCTCCTGATCTCCTTAATATATTCTCCAAATTTGAGGCTCTTAGCATTTAAGGGGGCTTTGCTATTAACCCTTAAAGTCGGCGGCTTTTTTATATTATACGGAGCGTTACGGTTTAACGCGAAATTACGGTAGCGTTTAATGCGAAATTACGGCATGAACAAATAACCATTGTAATGCGAAAATTACGCGAAAATTACGCTTACGCGAAATTTCGCGAAATCCTTCTTCATTACGATTATGTACTTACGGCCATAATCGTAATTACACTAATTACGCGAAATTTCGCGAAATCGTAATTAGGTCATTACGCTCATCTCTAGTGGTAGGTGACTACAAGTGAGGCAGAGTGAATGGTAGAGAGGGCCATTTGGCCCATAGCAGGTCATCACTTGTGAAAAAGTGGAGTTGCTTCATTTCAAAGACTGATGAAAGAGGTTACAAAATAGTGACTGTCAAAATATCCCACTGGTCTGGTACATTAATGGAGTGCATTTAAGTTTGACCATTGTGTCCTTTCAATCTTGTATGGACTAGTTTGTCTTTGTTGGCAAAATAAACATTTGCTTTTAGCAATAAAAGCCTTCTTGGCTGGTGTTTTGTAACTGTTTTATGCCTTTATCCCTGCTATCTAATGATCTAAGGATAGATAGATATAGGTTTTTGTGCATAATTATTTAAAGAGGAGCTGTCAGCCATACTATGCCAGATAAAAAAATGGCATCTATAAGTAGATAAATACTAGCTCTACTTACATAACATGTGTATTGCATGGTCCAAGTGTTGATTTCAGTAAACTTTATAAAATAAAAAAAGGTAAATGGAGAGAATTCTGTTCGCTGGCGGGGGCATCTTTACTCCCTCCAGCTGAAGCTAATGGTGAGGTCATTTCCTCCCTTACTCCCCCCTCCTCCCCACACCAATAGCAAGGGTTTAGTGTAAATGCAGGGAATCCCTAAGGAAATGGTAGCAGGGATGGGGGTCCCCATGGATGCGATGCGGTGGTGGAAGCCACTGCCCACATGAATCAGCGGAGATGCCTGTCGGGCTGGAGTGTGGGGAGGGGGCAGACACGGGGAGTCATGGGAGGCAGCCAATGAGAGGAAAAGGAGTGAGAGTGACACAGGCTGCAGCCAATCAGGCTGAACTAGCTGCGTCTGTGCAGAAACTTCCCCCGCCCCAGCCTGCACTGCAACTTCTCTTTTGCGGCTGATTACTGGCTGCGTACTAAGGAGCTGGGGACATGAGGATTAATCTCTGCAATAAAAAACTAAGATTGATTTTAAAGTTATGCATTGCCTTTTTAGCATTCCTTTTATATGATCTACAGATAGAAATAGAGAATTGATTTTGTTTTTCATGCCTAACAGTTACTCTTTAAGTTTAACTGTCAGGCATAAAATCAAGACAGAGAAAATAAAAGCTGCTGGTTTGGTTTGGGCACTTACAAACAATGGTTAGATGCTAGGGTGGGGAAGTTAGTTTAATTGGGCAAGATTAGGAGGTTATAGTTGTGCACCAGGAAAAGGGTTATTGTTTAGGGGGAGGCTAGAGTAAGGTGAGAGATGGGGAAAACGCAAACCTGTTGAAGACTGCATGACAACAAAAAGTTGGCAAAACCATTATACTATACAACCTTGCCATGTCAGCAGCACAGGCTGATTTGACTTATGAAACTGTGCTGAGACCTGTTGAGTCTGACTGTTTGCTTGGTTTGGATGCTAAGTCACACCTCCTCCTGCTCCTTGCTTCATCTCTGACTGATGAAGTTATGCGCCTCCAATGGTAGTCACACCCGTCTCATCTTCTGGTGAGTTCATCACCTGGATTCTACACCAATACAGAAATTAGGCAGCCATCACATAAATATGGGAAATTAGTAGTCAGTCCTATATGGAAAGAGCCTGCTTGTGAGAGCAGGCAGTGCTGCTGAGGTAAGACAGCCAGGTGAAGTACAGTCTTACTGACGGATAGGAAAACCGTGACCCACTAAAGAGTCACCTTTGAGTGGGGGGTTATGGTTAATTTTCAATAAGGGGATTATATTGTGGGAGAGGTTAGGATTAGGTGTGAGGAAGGGAAACTTATTGAGGAGGTGATAGTGGTAGTGGGGGGTGGTAAGTAGGAACAAGTTTATGTGTCAGGTAGGGGTATTTGGTAAGGTAAAAGCTAGAAAGAGGAGATTCATCAGTTAATGGAAAAGGAATAATGAAGTCTCAGTTGAAGAAAAAAACCTAGTTGCATGGACAAGTTGTCAAGCTAAAGTAGACTGCATTGTTCAATCTTCTCTGCAAAGTGCTGTAGATAATGTATACATGGCATATGAGAGTAAAAAAATAAATTTGTTTTCTGTAGTTATTTAATTTAATATAATAGAAAAAAATGCATTATTTAGCTTTTATGTGCGTCTGCTTTTTACACATATACTGCTTTTTACACGCATACTTTTACAGCCGTATTACAGCACTTTTCAAATAGGAATATATTAACTAAAAATAAAGAAATATTTAATACATTAGCTTGGCTTCAGGCCAAAAGTACTGGAGCAAATGTAGCCAGTGTCACTTTGTAGCTTGTCACTTAGATGTGCTTATCCATACAAGTCCGTTTGGCCCTGATCAAGCCTAACTAAAGCAGGATAAAACACATTCTTATTCATGTGTCGCCAATCAAGCACATAATACAGGATTTATAGATTTCATAACTATAACTACAGTTGCCGCACCCAGAATTGATTGTATAGCAAAGTAAAATAATGATAACACATTTTCTTATTGATAAAGTCTGCATGATGATTCTGCTTCCAACATAATGCCATTAACTGTCTCTCTTCTTAAAAAAAAAAAAAAAAAACTACCAAATTTTAATAAAAGAAATACGGTAGACCTCAGCAGCATGAAAAGCAAGGAAAGAAAAAAAAAAAGAAGAAAAAAAAAGAAAGACCCATAGCTGGTAATATCTTCAATACTTTTAACATGCATATATATCATAAAAGTACTGCTCACCTTAACAATCTTGATGATGGTCTTTAACTGATATACATGGAGCTGAAGGTCTAATCTGTCAGCCAGCCACACGCAGATGACTTTTACAGAGTTGCTATACCATTGCTATAAAAAAAGAGAGAAAAAGGCTCTGCAGTATTCATTTAACAGAAACTGTTATGACTGCTAATGAAACACTCTAAAATGATGACAGGCCAGCACTTCAAGTCAATAATGCTATAATTTCCTGATGAGAGAACTGTATGTTTTGCCAGGAAATCAAAAAGCCTGACCCGGACTGTTCTTTCTGTGAATTAGCACTAACTGTTCTGCTTCTAAGCTGTAACATTCATTAAAAACTGTTTTGCACTTTACAGCCACTATTAGTCAGGTCAGTGATGGATATTAAAAGCAAGTTAATCTTGGAAACTCTATTTCTGCATCCATATCGAGTCCCTGGCATCAGAATACGGCTGAAGCTGAAGTCACAAATTGACCACTGAACAATAGCTTTTAAAACATTTCCGACTTTAACAATGAATGCTCCTATTTCTCAAACTTACTGTGTTTCCCCTAAAGTAAGACATTCTCTGAGAATAAGCCCTAGCAGGAATTCCTAGCATGCTTGAAATATAAGACATCCCCTGAATGTAAGCCCTAGCAGCAGTCCACATGACACCAGCAAGTCATGCTCAATACAAAGGCTGGATACAGGAGAGCAGCAGTATAATTTGAGTTCTACAGTTCTGTATATATGTCAAGCAATTTGGGTTTTTGTTGGAGCCATCCCTCCTGATCTGTTGTGATAAGCATCAGCAGCACTTCACCTCTTCCCAGGACACATAGCTTATCCTATCATAGCTCTTGGGAGCCTGGCAGAGTTATCTGGCTGCAAGAAATAGACTCTTACCCACATGATCAGTAGAATACATTTCTTGTAAATGAGAGCCAATATCTGCAAACCACAAGCTCTGTGTATGCTGCTTGTGTTTCAGCATGGCATGCAGTATGTACATTTTGTATAGGAAAACTAAAGTGTTTCCCCAAGACATCCTCTGAAAATAAGCCATAGCACATCTTTTGGAGCAAAAAATAATATAAGACAATGTCTTATTTTTGGGGAAACACGGTATGCGTTGACATAATGGAAGTGACCTATAGGACTGCAGTCCGACAGCCCTGAAGTCATCCTTACTTCAGAGGAAACCATGACCTAATATGGCTAATGACACGTTCTGCAAAACATGATTGGCCAGAGGAATCTGTTGTTGACTTGACTGATCAGGTGACAATAGTCATCTGACTATGGGATTCTTATACAAAGAAAATGTAAAATAAATGTAAACAAGTATAAATGCAATGCAAAATAAATGTCATCAAATACAAATAGATTAGAGGTCAGCTTCACTACAGAAACAAAAAATACAAACAACAAACAAAAAAAAAACAACTAACCAAAACGAAACTCACATAACATTGCATGGAAAATAAGTCTATACACAAGTATAAGATATTAGCAAGAGGCAACATGCCCTTATCCCAACTTTACTAAATTGTGTTACTGGCAAAATGAGCATACGCGTTTAAAAAAAAAAAAAACATTTCTCAGTTTCAGCATTTGCCATGCTGTCTTAGTACTATTTTTAGGATATCCAAGATTTGCAAACCATTGACCATACATTTGTATGTTGCGGGTAACAATCTGTTTTGTGAATACATCATTGGTTATTCACATATCATAAAAACTACTCCCTTTTCTTGTCCTTTTTTCATGACTCACCTTCTATATTCCACAAATCCGGTGTAACATGAAAGTATTTTAAAAGCAGAGCTAAATTCACATTGATAACCATCAATGCATATAAAGCAGTAACCAGCCTCCCCTTTATCTGCAAGTCAACAACACTGACCATATATCACAGGGTTTACGTAGGCAAACATATCTGTAAAACATAACCTTTAATGAAATGTCAAAACCATAAAAGAGAACAGTATCCAAATGTATAAAAACATTCACATCACGGTTAAAGATGTTAGATTATTATTGAATTATAAAGCACCAATATACAGTATTCTGTGTCACTGTGAAAAGTAAGAAACAAACATGGGGTACATAATAATGCAGACAATAGTATACACAAATAAACAAAACACAGAATTGGTAATTGCAGTGACAAAAGTAACATGAATAAAACGTGCAACAAATTCCAAGACACAAAAGGGTGAGAAAGCCCTGCCCTTGCAAGTTTACAATCCTAAAGGAATGGGGGGGGGGGGGGGGGGAGACAAGAAATGTGGTGGTATACAATATTCCTACCTAAAGCAGTGTGTTTTTAGGTCGTCTAGTAGGAGTACAACTTGGCCAGAGATCAGAGGGGGAAAAACCTAAGTAAGAACGTATGCTTGTCAGAAAAAGCAAGTTTTGAGGAAGCTTTTAAAGATATTAAAGGTTGTAGAGTGAGGGATGTGTTTTGGAAGAGGATTCCAGAGGAGGGGTGAAGCAGGTGAGAAATTTTGTATACGTGAATGCGAGGAGGTAATTCTAGAGGAGGACAAAAGAAGGTCATGTGCAGATCTGAGATTGCGGTTGGGTTGGTATCTGGAAACTGGTGAGGAGATGCACAGGGGAGAGAGATTGTGGAGGGCTTTGAAGGTTAGGGTTGAGAGTTTGTACCGGATCCTCTGATTGGTAGCCAATGAAGTGCTTGGCAGAGAGGAGCCTTGTGTTTATATAGTTGGGAAAGTCCATAAACAGAAGTAAAAAACATTTTTAATGTCACAAAGGGTGGTCCACCACACCCAGACTTGACACAACAAATGCTATGGAGATTTACATTTCTTGTAGAAACCACATTGTTATTGCAGTAGCATAACAGCTTAAGTTACTTTATTGACACAAAAATACAAAAAATATCCTTCAATACACAAAGAGAATATACTGGATTTCTGGCTTGACGTTATGAGTAGGTCATTAACATCAATTTAGATTAAATAGGCAACGACATAAGTTTGTTTCGGGCGGAACTAGCCCTTCATCAGGCCCTTGTGACAAAAAAGTCCAATCTGGAAGAAAACTAGAAAAGTGCAATTTAGTACACTCCTCATGTAGCAGCAAGGTGGATCTAATCTCCAGGCTAGAGTTGATGTGTATGCATTTTGTTTTATAGAGTGAAACTAGTCCTAGTTGAATGACACTAGCACTGTAAATTGTATATATCACCCATTTCTACCCCAGCTCTATACCTTCTGTGAAGGCATTTGTTTCATGGCTATAATACTACTGTGTAGGAGCATACAGGTCTCTCTGTGATTGATGGCAGTCTCACACTTAGCCTCCATCACAGTTATGCTACCATACTCCTATTTTGCCATGTGCTTTTGCAATTACTTTTAACAGTACTTTGCCGTGGTGGGACTAGCTACACCCCAGTATCCTCTGACTGATTGCCAGCACTGGGGGGGATCAGCAAAGACCTCGCACCTCACAGCAACGTATTTTTATTTCTTTCGTGCATATATATGTGTATCAGTACTTAAGTGAGACTGACAGTTATGACACTTGTGTCAAGTCTCTCCCCATACTTGTATATATGTTTTTTGGAGACCTGTTGATCACTGGTTTACAAGACTACAATCCAGCTGATTGACCAGTGACTCCTCATGTCACTTATTTTGTACATATAGGTTAGGTCCTTGTTGGGACATAGTTTGTGAATAAATATTACCTGTACTCCCATTCGGTTTGTTTATGCTAGTGTATGCATTTTGGTCGGTCGGATGCTTCTGCTTCTTCCCATAAATTGCACTTTAACCTTTCTGGTTTTGTTCCAGATTGAATTTTAGAATCTTTTGTAACAAGGGCCTGATGAAGGGCTAATTATGCCAGAAACAAACTTGTGTCATTGCCTATTTAATCTAAATTGATACTAATGACCTACTCATAACGTCAAACAACCTCTTTGTGTATTGAAGAATATGCTGAGTTGAAGATTACAGGAGCAGGTTAGGGAGTGAATATGAGGAATAAAAGAGATGAGTCAATTCTTACCCCTTAAAAATGTGCTTTGGGAACTGAAGTTATAGGGGTGTTAACATTTATTGTTATATCAGGCAAATTGCCTCATTCTTACATATTGCATATAAGAAACAGACACTTTCTTGCATATAACTTTGTATATATCACCTCAAACAATGATGTGAATGTTTTATATATTTAATACAGCCCTCCTTTATGGATTTGACATTTCATTAAAGGATAGGTTTTGTGGATATATTTACCTATGAAATATAGTAGATGTTCTTGAGGGCTAAATTCAGTAATGCAAATATATTGCATTATTGTGTAGCACAAGACATTTTAGGCCCATGTAACTGTAGATGCACTTCTACTAGCACTTTAAATACAAAACAGTTCCTGATAATTAATATTGCTTTTGAAATATATTATTTTGGAATCACCAATGCTAGATATTGAAATAAACACTGGACAGTGTGCATGCGTGACAGTACTGTTGGTTAGCTTTTTCAGAAGCATGACAAAGTGCAAATATGGTGTTATTGTATACCAATATATACCTTAAAAAAATATAAGATGGAAATGCGCAAAAATCCACTGGTACCGTCGACAATGCAAATGTCAATTGATTTGAGGAAAAAATTGCAAAACATACAACAGCTTCAAATTGAAAAAGAAAGTTTTCCACCATTGAAGCACCTTGAAGTTAGACATCACAGATCCATACACTTATAAAGGCTATTTAGTCTTCGAGGAGATGTCTATTTATTGCACTTCGTAAACAAAAGGTTAAATGTTTTCCAGCAGCTTTACAATAGCCATGCACAGAAAAATCGAGGGATTCTTTCTATATTGTCTGAACAGCAGCGCTCTATTCATTCTTATGCTACATATTTGACAGCTACAAACACTATAAAAAAAAAAGGTTTTATTTTGTATCTTATTCATAGCACATCAAGCTCCTGTAAGGGCATGCATTATTTTCTTGACAAGATAAAATAAGAGGAAAGGAAAGGCTAGGGTTGATTCTGTGAGACCCTTGTATTTATTCACACTTATTGTGCATGACTGTAGACTGGTAAATCATATTAGCAGCCTGTCTCCCCATCAAGCTGCTACTTGCTTTCTAGCCCTGCAAAGGTTCAACAAATCAACAGGAGCACGGAAAACAGAACATGAGTCTAATCTAGTGTTTAAGGTGAAGTTTTCAAACCCAATCTAAGAGAATCTTTAGAGCAACCAACATGCTGAACGGCTCAGAAGGTGGTATTGACAATGAAATAGGGCTGAAATATTGCGAAATGCAGCGCTTGTGCATTTTAATAGCAGGCAGGTCAACAAGGACACAGCTCCTCTGGAGCCAGTAGTTGCCACCAACTATGGAAATTGCCACACCAAGACTACGAACTCTCGCAGTTCATCAGCTTTCTTAAACAGTTCATCAGCTTTCTTAAACACCCTAAACCCCCTTGGTGGACCTTTAGTCTTGAATTAACAAATCAAAGCAATGAAAAAGGGTGTAGTCTGAATGGCTAGCATTGATCCCCAACTGTGCTCAGCACTACAACAGGCACTGAAAAACTATTGTGGCCAGAAATTGACAAGCGTCCTCTTTTAAAGTAGTACAGCTGAGCCAGGCTGGATCCAAGCAGCTGTAAAGGGCTCCACTCTCAGGACACAGAGGAAGTAACAAAAGAACAAGCATGAGCTCTTTGTCACTGCCAGACTCTGCAATTTTCTAACAAGGATTTGAGTTGTTTCTTTCTAGTGCTCGTGAATAGAGATTTAGCAACACACCATGATTTTTCCCTTACAGGCATAAAAGAAGCAGTTAAGGAATTTCACTGCTCCACTGTGTAGCAAAAATAGAAAATAAGAGTGTTTAATATTAAGTGAATTAAGGTTGCCGTTTGCAAGGTTTTCAAAACAGTTTTTTGAGCTGTCATACTACCACGCATAGGAGGGCAGTTCATGCATGTGAAGTTACATGTACTTGATTCTGGAAATCAAGAATAATTAGTTTCTAATGTGATGCCCGTAACTTCTGAACAAGTCACATGACAATAATGTTGATGTTTATCTGACTTCTAAGCTGTGAAGCCTTTTATTAGACAGTTGTGAAAAGCTGTGATTAGTAGCTGTTATATATCTGTAGTCAGGATCACAGACAAGTCTGGATCTAGAGGAACACAGACGATCTAGCGCTGACTTTGCTGTAACACCAAACCGACAATAACCAAACACCACCAATGTAAGCAAAAATTAAAAAAAATGAACTACTGAGCTCTTTTAAAAAGAAAGCCAATTAAAAAATATTACTCTGAATTACAGCACCTGTCCTATAAATGGACATGCTTTCAATGTAAAATCAAAATAGCTGTAATGTAAAATACTATATTACAAATAAAAAACTATATAAAAAAGAAAAACTAAATTATCCAATATGGTTATGAAAAAATAAATACCTAATAAGCAATGATTTATAAACCTAACATTGGTAATTCTAGTTGTTACTGTTGGCTAACACAGTACAACACTCTATTGCTATTAGTAATTCTGTGAGCAAGGTGTTTTTTTTTTTTATTAGCAGCTGATTTTTTATTTATTTTTTTTGCAACTGTAATGTAACTAATTTTTGCATTGACTTAATAAAATGTCCCATAGCATTGCGGCAAACATCTCACAAATCAGATCTGCTGCAGTTCTGAAGCTTCTTCTTCTGTACTCAGAATTATGGATCTTCTCTTTGTAGCTGCCTTTTCCTTTAATACAGCTCTACCCACCCCTATACTTCCCGGTGGAAGACACTTAAAAATGAGGTAACACTGTGAGAAATGGAACCTTACATACGCTATAACATCAGCAAACATGTAAAACACAGTGTTTGACCTGCCACATGCTTAGCATTTCTTCCCAGTTAGTCTTGTGACTCATACAGCTCTGCTGCATTACAAAGCGAAGCACATGACGTCACCACTATTTAATATTTCAGCAAACTTCACACTGTTCATTTTGCAGACAGTGAGCAGGCAAGGGATTCAATAAACTGAAAATCCTAGTCTGGAAATTAGAGTGTCATTTGATCAGCTATGCAGACAGGCAGTGGAGAGTGAACCAGAAGTGGGCATGGACAAGAAATACAGGTCTTTGACAAATAAAATGGCTAACATGTGTCCATCAACGTTGCGTGGAATGTGTGTCATTTACATGAGGTTCTGCTATAATCTTCTACAGCAACTGATCATATTACAAAGCAGAGGGGAAAAAAGAAAGAAAGAGACATCAGTGAAAACTCAAGCAGGGAGGGAGGGGTATATAAACATAGCATCAGACTGCCTGTTAAAAGTCCCTGTAATGAGATATTAACCTTCTAGAGGAAGCAGTTTGTCCTGCAGATTTAGAGATGCCTATGCTGTGGCTCACTTTCGGTACTGTGGCAATAGTGCAGCTTGCGGACTGGAGGTTGGGATTTTAAAAAGACTGCAGAGGTATACAATGATTGGGATAGCTTGTGTCTATATTTTTTACATGCAGGACTTTGCTAATTGGGTAACGTATACCTGGAAATGTATTCTAAACTTGGAGGGGGAAGTTATCTAGACGTTAAATTGGGCTTCCTAAGTCCCTAAACTCATACAAGTTTGGGTAGTCAGGGTTCACACTTGCCTATCCAAATCACATACTTTTCCTGCATGCAAATGTGCATTTGAAATTAAATCCAATATAATTCAATGGGATCATTCACACTTGAATGCAAATTTTGCATGCAGAAAAAAAAACGCCCAGCACTGCAGTATACTTTTGCACATTATGCACATTTTCTCACTGACAATCATTAAGTACTATCGCACATGTAACGCAAATCAACATGCGTAGTGTTTGAAAACTGGAGGGTGTAAAATTTTTTTGCACTTTTTACATGGACAATTGTTAACTCACTAACTCAGAAATCCACACAGGGTGTTACAGTGAAACTGTTGCACTGCAGCCCTTAAAATGCGATTGGGGAAACAAATGTAGATAACTTTGAAGAAAATTCATTATTTTTCTTTTCATTTATTATTTTAAATAAAATGTTCATTTTTAACATGTTTACAAACACCTCGACAACTAAAATTTTAATTAATAATTACTTAAAAAGCTATTGGAATTAACAGTTAAAAATTGAGTTTTAAGAAAAGAGAGAAAGAAATTGGTTTATTTTTCTATGCAGTGCACGAGTTCAAAATATAGCTCTCCGGAGGGGGGTAGAAAACTTCTTTAGATTGGGTAAAGGTGAGTAAAAAAAAAAAGTTGCCAGCAAATCTGAGCAATACTAAGCCTTTCAATTGCTTTTCTACTTCTCATGTCTTTTAAATGGTTTTCTATGGCAGGGACATTTTTCTTGATTAGTCACAGCTAATTAGTGTTCTGGCTTAGACAAGTAATCACAAATGTCAGAGCTGTAAGGCTACATCTCCTTAATCCTTTGATAATAATTTAGCCTCCTGGGAGGGCTTCAAGCTGTGGTAAATAGTGGCTGACAATAAGGCAAAATTAGGTGGGCAGTAGACCATTAGGATAGAAAAATAGGAAGCACTACCAAAACCTGCTGAGCACCAACAGGCTACTAACTATCCTGCCAGATGAGGTGCCTGTTTAAGCCTGTATTGTTAATTAGCAGCCTCTACCAGACCTGCCTCACATAGCCAGGTGCATCATGCAAAGATGTGTATTTCTGGGACTGTGCCAAATGATAATTCTGTGCAGACATATCAGATTTCAAGCGTCTTATTGAGTAAATGTACATACTTCATTCCCATTATAATAAGCAATCAAAGGACAGAGAACATTCTGCAATACATTGACTTTTTAGGGTTTTAGGAATTTGTTATGGTCAGATTGGATATTAAGGATCACAATTTGCAGACATCACAAAAAGAGAAGCCCTTGGGCATACCACCAACATTCACTTGGAATCATCTTTGCATTTTACCTGCCCTTCATCATTTTGTTGCTGAAAGAAGGGTGGAGTAAAAGGAACATAAAAGGTGACACTGTTATATGTTTAAAAACAAAATGCCAATAGTTTGGTTGTCAGGTTGATCTTTTCAGCTTTAGTAGTTGAGACATATGCTAGGAACTAGCATGCAGGCTTCAAAACAAGAACAAATTGTTCACATACTTATTTTGGGCCATGGATTCAGAAAGCAATAGGATAAAATTTCAAGCATAACAAACGGCCTATGGCTCCACCCATAACAAATGTATAAACAAAGAAATGTTTGTTAATACTGTTTCTTCTTTAACAAAAATCATGGTGGTGTGACTAGTGGTGCCATATTCTTCCCAGTCACAGAATTCACACCAATTAAGGTCTTCTAAAAGGTTGTAGGGAATTACGTGATTTATCTTAAAGAGAAACTCCGACCAAGAATTGAACTTTATCCCAATCAGTAGCTGATACACCCTTTTACATGAGAAATCTATTCCTTTTCACAAACAGACCATCAGGGGGCGCTGTATGACTGATATTGTGGTGAAACCCCTCCCACAAAAACTCTGAGTATGTATTCCTGGCAGTTTCCTGTCTGTAAACCTTGTTGCATTGTGAACCATGTTGCATTGTGGGAAATAGCAGTTTACAGCTGTTTCCAACTACCAAAAAAGCATGCAGCAGCTACATCACCTGCCAACAGTAAAAATGTCACCATGTAATAAATCTCAGAATGTAAATCAGGGATTTAAAATATTTTATAATGGGCAAACACTGACTAAATCATTTATACATAATTATTGTAAAAATGAAGCACTTTTTTTAATACATTATTTTCACTGGAGTTCCTCTTTAAGACACCTCCAGATTTCAGTTACAGATGGGGATGTAGGAAGAAAAAAGCACTAGCAGTCACATGACTACATTTCTCCCTCAAGAAAAGTCACCTGAAAGCAATGCTAAAATATGACAGTATTTTAAACAACATTGTGTTCAGGTTTAATAAACAACATCAGACTCATTATAAACAACAAAACACTAAACACTACCAGTATATGCTGTTCAACCACCGATATAATTTATTGTAAACTGCAGATCAGAATAAAAAAATTGTCGTTGCAAGAATTGTTACGTATGAATATATGTTCACTAAGGGACAAATTAGTCCTAAAAAGGCCAATTAGCCTACAAATGCCTCAACCCATTTGATTCACGAGATGACCACACATAAGGTTACAGTTGACCTCATTAAGTATTTATTATATTGCTATATTGCATAAAATATGACATCATGAATAAATGTCCATTGCCCATGAGGCAAAACAGGAGCACAAGTAAAGAAGTAGAACCATAATGGAGTAGTGTGAACCATGCCCTTGCATTGCCCCATATCCAAGGGACTGATAAACTGGTATCAATGACAGCACACCCCCGCCCACTATATGGTTATACTGGGTGGCACACAATCAGTCTGAGATAAAAATTGCAAAATAGCCTCTCCCTTTGGGTGCCTCTTGAAGTCCTCTAGCCTGGCCAAAAATATATACAGTGGGGTGCTAAAGTTTGGGCAACCTTGTTAATCGTCATGATTTTCCTGTATAAATCGTTGGTTGTTACGACAAAAAATGTCAGTTAAATATATCGTATAGGAGACACACACAGTGATATTTGAGAAGTGAAATGAAGTTTATTGGATTCAAAGAAAGTGTGCAATAATTATTGTTTAAACACAATTAGGCAGGTGCATAAATTTAGGCACCACAAAAAATAAATTAAATCAATATTTAGTAGATCCTCCTTTTGCAGAAATTACAGCCTCTAAACGCTTCCTGTAGGTTCCAATAAGAGTCTGAATTCTGGTTGAAGGTATTTTAGACCATTCCTCTTTACAAAACATCTCTAGTTCATTCAGGTTTGATGGCTTCCGAGCATGGACAGCTCTCTAACTCACACCACAGATTTTCAATTATATTCAGGTCTGGGAATTGAGATGGCCATTTCAAAACGTTGTACTTGTTTCTCTGCATGAATTCCTTAGTGGATTTTGTGCAGTGCTTATGGTCTTTGTCCAGCCCCGGGGCAGTTTCAGCTTTGTCACTGATTCCTGGACATTGGTCTCCAGAATCTGCTGTTACTGAGTGGAATCCATGCGTCCCTCAACTTTGACAAGATTCCCAGTCCCTGCACTGGCCCCACAGCATGATTGAATCACCACCATCTTTTACTGTAGGTAGCAGGTGTTTTTCTTGAAATGCTGTGTTGTTTTTCCTCCATGCATAACGCCCCTTGTTATGCCCAAATAACTCAATTTTAGTTTCATCAGTCCACAGCAACTTATTCCAAAATGAAGCTGGCTTGTCCAAATGTGCTTTAGCATAGCCCAAGAAGCTCTGTTTGTGCTGTGTGCACAGAAAAGGGTTCCTCTGCATCACTCTCACGTACAGCATCTCCTTGTGTAAAGTGCGTTGAATGGTTGAACGATGCACAGTGACTCCATCTGCAGCAAGATGATGTTGTAGGTCTTTGGTGCTGGTCTGTGGGTTGACTGACTGTTGTCACCATTCGTCATTTGTCTATCCAAGATTTTTCTTGGTCTGCCACTTCAAGTCTTAACTTGAACTGAGCGTGTGGTCTTCCATTTCCTCAATATGTTCCTAACTGTGGAAACAGACAGCTGAAATCTCTGAGACGGCTTTCTGTATCCTTCCCCTAAACCAGAATGGTGAACAATCTTTGTCTTCAGGTCATTTGAGAGTTGTTTTGACACCCTCATGTTGCTACTCTTCAGAGAAAATTAAAAGAGGAGGGAAACTTACAATTGACCTCCTTAAATACTCTTTCTCATAATTGGATCCTCCTGTGTATGTAGGTCAGGGGTCACTGAGCTTACCAAGCCAACTTGCGTTCCAATAATTAGTTCTAAAGGTTTTGGAATCAATAAAATGACAACAGCAGCCCAAAATTATGCACCTACCTAATTTTATTTAAACAATTATTGCACACTTTCTGTAAATCCAATAAACTTAATTTCACTTCTCAAATATCACTGTGTGTGTCTCCTATATGATATATTTAACTGACATTTTTTGTCGTAACAACCAACGATTTATACAGGAAAATCATGATGATTAACAAGGTTGCCCAAACTTTCGCACCCCACTGTATATATACGTGGTCCAGAACACACAGAATGATGATTGATAGAAAAAGGATTACTCCAGATACAGTAATTCACGTATGCAAATTGAGCTACTGCAAAGAGGAAATTTATTTTCAAGCACCAAAAAGTATTTTTGCATATTCTCCAGATCCTTAATTATACAGTCTTGCACTAGTGAACAACCATGGAACAGATCTCCAGAAGGTTAATATAATTGTTGTCATAATATGTATGAACAGTTCCTCCATGCATATCACTTGCGTATGTCTGAATGCCAAATAAACTGTCACTGAATCCTCTGAAGGCCAAAGACGGCTGTATAGCGCTTATGATAGTCAGTGCATCCACACTGCATGTAGTATTATTGCTCTTTTCTTTATAGTTACTACCTCCAGGCACACCGGCAAGCTGTATCGTCCATGGGTTCCTGCTTGGGCCCAACTAACCGCCAGTTGTTTGAGCTACACGGCGGGAGTACACTGGGCCATCCTTTTTTCAGCCTTCATGGCGGTTTACGCTTTGGTATATGGTCCCCGCCACTCCACGTGGGCACTGTTGCTGCGATGAGGTGGAAGGGCGGGGGGGGGGGGGTTACTGAACCAGCACATGACGCAGGCCTATGTCGACATGTTTCGCCCCACCCAGGGGCTTCCTCAGGATGTACTGCGCAACTGCCCTGAAACACGTGACCGCTATTTATGCGTACCCTTTGACACATGCGTGCTCCAAAAAAATCTCTAACAGGCTACCAGGAAACCTTGAATGTGCACACCCAAGTCTAAACAACCTGTACTACCACCATCACAGCACTCTGTAGTATACCAATAATTCCAGCCATCTCTGACTAATTTCAGTGGATATTTATGCCCATATCTCCCATCCCATTTTCTTAACAGCATGCCCCAAGTCACTTCCTTGCTCCTTCACCTAGCTCCCAATCCCACCATTTCCCCTTCTTTGCAACAAGAACAAGAAGGTGATGATGACACTTGGTGATTAACCAGTAACCTCAGTGAATCTGAAAGATGAGAAAGACGCTCACACTTGTTTTGCATTGTTTATAAGGCACTTGATTAACCTGAAGAAGCAGGCCAGTACCCGTGAAATGCCTTGTCACGTGTGCTTGAACAAAAAAATGTTTCAAATAAATTTGGTTTGTGCTTTTGAAGAGGTAAGACACACTATCTCCTAGTTATTAGTTAAAGCAATTGCACAGTATATACCTAGGGTGCCTCCTCCAGTGTTATTGAGATAGACTTTCCTCTCCTTATTCCCTATTCCTTTCACCTCCTCTTCTATCCCCACTCCATCTTCACTCTGTGCTTGCACAAGTACAGTTCATGCTGGCCAAAAAGAACAAAGGCACTGGTTCATGGCCTTTTCCTCCATGCAAAGCTTTTTGTTCTATTGGGCCTGCATGGGCCATACTTGCACATGAGCAGTACAGCCACACTCGTCCACAACAACGCTCTTACACTGATCAATCCAAGGGACCCAGCGCTGTAATGGTAAAGTGTAAGAAGATGAGGAAAGCCTCTAGATTAGCCAGAGGCTTTCCATTATCAAGGCAAGTATCTATCTTTTTTAAGACTTCAGGATTGCTTTAAGTTGCAGTACATGGCTGTAATAATAGTCAGTAGGCTGCTTACTGTTAACTTTTGTAACAAGAAGTAATGGTCATAGCTGGCAATCACTTACTCCATTCACGTGAATGCAAATGTTCATCTCTACTTTAGGTTGATAGCGGTAGAGCAACCAAGGCATCTATTGCCAATAAGCAAAATGTGAATGCCTTTATTTTTACATTTGACCCAATAAAAGTAGTGATCAGAATGTGAAAAGTGGGACAAAGAGAAGGAAACTGGCTCAAGATAAACAGACCTGTAATTACTATAATTGCACCAAAAAATATGCAGAATAAAACCTCTAAAGTTATGGGATGAGTAGTGACACAGAGGACAGTGAAACAGTACAGCTCACATGAGATCCCATGATCCCTGCTCTGTTCACTTTATCTTCTGGTACCATGCCCTACCAAACAAGAAGGTATGTCAAAATGGTTTATAGAGTTTGCTCTAGTATAATATGCATAAGAGAAAAGTTAAAATAAATAATACTGTATGTAGGAGATTAACTTAAATGAGCAGGATGTCACACTGAAACTAAGCTGCCCTATGAAGATTTAAATCCAGATGGTTGCTATGGAGCAATACAGACTCTTAAGATAATCAATTAAAGTGAAGAAAATCAATATCTAAGTAGATAAATTGTGCAGGGCTGAAGATAACAAAAGAGGTTGAATATGAAATATTAGGTCAAGATATTTCACATTTATGCAGAACACGAAGAATTAGGTCAAGACAGCTCACACTTGTGTAAAATAGTCATGCTTCATTAGAAATTACTTACATCAAATATCTTTTCTATATACATTTCTTCGTTGATTTTTTCCCTTAAGATATCCTGGTTTTGT
The DNA here is from genome assembly GCF_040937935.1 of Hyperolius riggenbachi. NCBI lineage: Eukaryota > Metazoa > Chordata > Amphibia > Anura > Hyperoliidae > Hyperolius > Hyperolius riggenbachi. The sequence continues at coordinate 281,641,369 of NC_090648.1, read as the reverse complement.
CGAACAAATGTGATGTAAGTGTCTGCCTGGTCCAGTCCAGGTTTCTACAATTGAACGAAAAAAATATTTTTTTTGCATAATCAAGTGCTAATAGTTGTACATTAATTATTCATATTAGTGGTCTGCAAAATAATTATATGATCATTTAAAAAACGCAGCATAACTTTGTCATGGGGAACAGCTTATTGGTAATGTAAAATTTCCCACTAAACTTTAGTCCAAGTTTAGACTGTAAGGAAAGATCAAATTACTGGAAAAGGATAATATAGAAAAGCAATAAAGATACATGTTGTGAAAACCAGCGTAAAAGATAATTAATTGCACTTTTGTTGATTAATATACTGTATACTACACACTTTAATCCTATGATTTAGGATAAACATCTGACTAAAGGGCATTAACCACTTCCCCACCTCCTGGAAGAGTAACTACGTCCCTGCAAAATGCCAAAACTCTGTGCAGGGATGGTGCTACTACGTCCCTCCCTGCTGCGCGTTCCCGCTTGCCCTCTATGCTCGTTACTGCCGCTCGTTACCACCAATCGGTAGCCACTAGATCAATTAATGGGAACACAGTTCCCATTCATTGATATAAGTCCCCATGTGAATGACTGCAGCCGTCTGTTTTGACGACACTGCCACTCACAAAACCCGTCCATGCATCACTTCCTCTATGGGTAGTAATACTACGAATAATAAAGTGAGCGGCAAAGACATCTTGTTATCAAAGTAAAATTACATCTACATTTTTTTTCCAATAAAATACCTGTTTTAACCTTATTTTTACATGTGAAATTAATCCCTGACCTCCCACACTCATGGGGAGTGTGGGAGGTCAGGGGTTAATTTCACATGTAAAAATACATTTGTTTTTTATTTGTAAAAAATGTTTTTAATTTTTTTTTTACTGTTGATAGCTAATGGGTAGCTATCAACATTAAAAAAAATTAAAAACATTTTTTACAAATAAAAAACAAATACATAAATAGTTACCTTAGGGACTAAACTTTTTTTTAGTATGTATGTAAAGAGGGTATATTACGTTTACTTTATAAATGATGGGCTTGTAATTAGGGATGGACGCAAAACTGAAAAAAATGCACCTTTATTTCCAACTAAAATATTGGCTTAATGGTAGCATGTATTACTTTAAAACTATAATGGCCGCAAACTGAGAAATGATAAATTTATTCAATTTGTTTCTTATTATTCCCGTTAAAATGTAATTCGAATAAAAATAATTCTTAGCAAAAAGTACCCCTAAAGACCTAATTGGTGGCGAAAAAAATGAGATATAGATTGTTTCGTTGTGATAAGTAGTAATAAAGTTATAGGCAAATGAATGGAAGGAGTGCTGACAGGTTAAAATTCTGCTGTTTTTTTAAGTGGAAAAAAGCTTTGATGTGAAGTGGTTAAAGGATGGACTTTATGCATCTCTTCCCTCTACAATAAAATGAGGCTTAAAGGACAACTGAAGTGAGAGGGATATGGAGGGTGCCATATTTATTCAATTTTAAACAATACCAGTTACCAGGCAGTCTTGCTGATCCTCCGCCTCTAAGGGCTCATTTCCACTTGTGCGCGGCATGCGTCTTGCAAGACGCGATGTCGGCACAGCTGCTCGTGTCTCGCAGCCGAA